>NW_006408945.1:1028626-1030268 GCF_000296735.1 Chrysochloris asiatica | reverse complement strand
GTGCAGACCCAGTCAGGAGTTCAAGGCCCTGTGGGTCCAAGTGTTGCAGACTATCCAAACCATAGGCTCCAAGGATCAGACTTTGGTCACATAGCAGACATAGCAAACTTACCCTCATCTGATTATTCAGTATGCTTGCTAGTGATCTCATACATGAGCCCTGGATATCCACAGATATATGTAAAAACCTTCCATAGAAGCCGAGACTGGAAATTCCAAAAAGGCAAAGTTTCCCAGCCCCCCCACCAAAAAAAAAAAAAGTTAAAGAGGATAGAGAGAATAACTGATGGTATATGGAGGGGATTATAATCAATGTAATGAAACAGGTTATATGAATTGTTAATGTGAAACTGATGATGTGCCCTGTAAACTTTCACTCAATCCACAATAAAACCCTTAAATCAAAAAAAGATGAATTGGCACAGTAGCAGAAGCAGTGGGTTCAAGCATAACAATGATTGTAAAGATGGCTCAGGACAGGAGAGTGTTTCATCCTGTTGTGCATACGGTCACTATGGGTCAGAGCTGACTCCATGGCACCTAACAGCAACAACAATACAAAAGGGCTTTAAGAATAAAAATAAAGTCAGTTTGGAGGTTTAACTTTCATTATTTAAAGTATACAATTGAATTATGTAAGATTGTTGTTGTTAAGTGTCGTTGAGTTGATTCCAACCCATAGTGATCCTGTATAGGGTTTCCAAGGAGCAGCTGGTGAGCTTGAACTGCCAATTTTGCAGTTCAAATGACTTTGCAGCCTGGCGCGTTAACCCACAGTACCACACATATGATTGAATTATGTGATACTGCTAGGAACTTTTTCAATGCTCTGATGTTTTGATTATATTAGGTTTCTTTCTAGACACCATTTAGGAATTTGATCATCCTGGGGAAATTCATGGGAGTTAGTGAAGTTTTTTGCTACTTTTAAGGATACATAAATATTAAAATCCCCTATTCAACTCTTATGGTCTATTGAATTAATTGACAATACTGTTTCAACATAAGTCCCTGCTAATGATAACCATGAGTGACATAATGCAATGCTGACCTAAACAATTTAAGATAATTTCATTTTGGTTCCTTGTGTTTTCGATAAAATAACTTTTGCATCATTTCAAGAAATAAAAGAAAGAAACTGGACAAGCTATCTAATATATACAGGAAAACTGCAGAATCACAAAATACTAGGGCCTTTTGCAATGAAGCTGTGCTGAATTAGAAACAGTTCTGTATTTAACTAGTGTTGTTGTTAGGTGACTTTGAGTCTGTTCAGAGTCACAGTTACCCTGTGCACAACAGAATGAAACACTAACTGTGCTCACAATCTTAGGTTTGAGTGCTTTGTTGTGACCACAGTGTCAATCCATCTCAGTGTGTGTGGAGGGTGCTCCTCTTTTTCAAGGACCCTCTACTTTGTTGTGGTGCTACCGGATCATTTAATGGACCCCACGATTATCTTTAAGATGGCGGATCAGGTAGATGTGTAGTGAGGAGCTCGGTCAACAACAGCACGGAATACCGGGTCAAGAGGACTCATGAGTTGGTGTTGGAACTCTGTAACAAATATAAAGGTATGTTTGGAGGTTCGGAGGGTTTATAGCTGGGGAATTTGCAGGAGAATCCAGACATTCATTATTTT
>NW_006408945.1:989821-1021201 GCF_000296735.1 Chrysochloris asiatica | reverse complement strand
GCATGCGTAGTAGAACCCTCCATGGGTGGGGGTGGGGTATCCATTCACTCTAGTCACCAGAATGGAGGTGCACAGACAGTGAGAGAACAATGAACAGATACCAAAAATGAATCTACACACCTGTATCTACACGGTTCTGTCAGGCATTCGTGGCTGTTCTGATCCTTCCTTCACTTGGCAGCTCTGGGAATAGCTGAGCGTCTTGAATTAGAATGCAATGGATTTCTTGATTCTGCTACAAATTCCCCTAGCTGTATGCCTTCCAATCTTCTAAATATTCCTTTATATATGGTTCAGAGTTCTAGCACCATCTCCTAAGCCTGCTTGGCCTGGTATTCTGTGTTGTTGGTGACAGAGCTCCTTACTGCATGTCTACACAATCAGCCATCTTGTTTGTATCCAGAAGGCCCTTTAAATGGTATATATTCCATTCTCTTATAAGAAGAACAACAGCCTCTTTATATGCTGTGTTTCTGTACTGCTTAGATAAGTAATCCTTTTAGGAAAACATATTTTAATTTGTATGTGGGCCTTTGTCAACAAGAACCATGAACTAGAACCTCAAATTTTGAAAGTACTTTTGTTTCAGGCTGTGTTGTTTTGGTTTTCTTTTTATTTGTCTTGCCTTTGATTTTATTTATTTATTTATTGCGTCAGTGGAGGTACTATGAAGCTTTTAAAACTGATTTCATTACAAGGGAAAGTCCCAAGTTACATTAAAAAAAAATTTTTTTTTCAGCTACAGATACTGCTATTCATGATAAGCCACACACAGAATTGCCAATAATACTTAGTAAAAATATCCTTTGTTATGTCATGATACTCTAATGGGAATGCTGGATTTACAAAATGAAATATCTTGCCCATGTAGAAAAGCCTTAGAAAGACATTTGCTTCAGTTTTTGCTAACAATTCTCCAGGCACTGAGCTATGATGTGGGTTTCAAATATGAATATAAAACAATTCATGAGCAATAACAGTGTACAATCTAATGAGTGAGAAATAAAACTTTATAACAATGGTAGAATGTATGTTCAAACTATTAGAAGAGCATTGAAAAGTAGTGACGTTTGATATTGAAAGACAAGGAATTTACCAAGGAGACAAAGAATTAAAAGCATTTTATGCTGAGAAAACATCTTGTGGCAATATATAAAGCTGTGATAAAGCAAAAAAATGATGAAATGATATGTTTAGCCTATAGTGTGAACCTGTAAGAGACAAGAAGTTGTTGAGCACGGGAGGGATCCTATTTCTCCACATCCTTTCCATCACTTGTTTTGGGTTTTTGTTTTTATTTTTATGGAGGACACTTTGAATGTACCCTTACTTGTATATCTGTTTTATGTGTTTATTTCCTTTGCCTAAAGTATCTAGTACCTGTCCCATGAACCATATTCCATTTTTCTCTGTCTTCAGGAAAAAAATAAATAAATAAACAATTCCTCCTGGTGTGATAACTTGAGTTAACTTGTTCCATTCCATAAAAATGGAATTAGATTTATATTTCCTCAGAGCCAGAACTAGCAACTCATTGTTCTCGTATGTCTGTGAGTATTCCAGGCAACAAAGCTTGATTTAAGAAGAAAAAGAAAAAAAAAAGTAAAGATAGGAAAAAGAAACTTATGTGAGTTATTGGAAAGTTTTTCATGAGTACTGAAAGAATAATCAATTTGTTTTAGAAGGATCCACACAGGGCCAGTCCCTGTGAAGTGGAGGTTGTTCCTAATGTTCAACTTAGATGTGGAGGCTAAAGATATCCCAGATGTCTGACTATTTCAACATGTTATACCACTCTATAATCCTTGATATCTATTACCACTCCACTGCTCCCTCACATCACAGGGTTCTGTAATAAATGACGATGTCTCATAGAATTCACTATTGTTGTTGTTAAATGCTGTCAAATCAGTTCTGACCCATAGCGACCCTGTGTAGGGTTCCCAAGGAGTGGCTGGTGAGTTTGAACTGCCTATTTGGGGTTCAAATTGTGAGGCTGGCATCTCCTGAATCCTTAGTAGTTCAGAGATCAGTTAGCAGCATTTTTCTCACCCACATAGTCTCCGAAGCTGAGGAACCCAAATTGGTAGGTCAGTCAAAAAAATGTTGATACACATAGCTGCAGGCACTGGTGAACCTTCAGGTCAGATGATAATCTGTAATTCCCACCAACTAGAAATCAGATGTGATGAGCCACACACAAGATCCAGAGCAAGAGAGTGTACTTTGCCAGAGTATTTCCATATACTGGACTCTGACTATGACACCAAGGAAAACTAAAGGTGACTTGAGTCTCACCCTCTAGTAAGGTAAGAGCATTTTTAATCCTTGCTGTTATTGTTAGATGCCATTGATTTCATTCCGACTCATAGTGACCTTATTCACAATAGAACAAAGCACTGCCTGCCCTTATGCTATCCTCACAATCATTGGTATGCTTAGCTTATTGCGGCTCCCATTGTGTCAAACCATCTCACTAGGGGATTTTACCAAACATGATGTCTTTCTCTAGGTACCCGTCATTCCTGATAACATGTCTAAAGTGTGAGAGGCAAAGTCTCACATCTTGGCTTCTAAGGAGAATTCTGGTTGTACTTCTTTTGGAAGTTTTTGGTACTTTTAATTTGGTCTTTTGGAAGTTCATGGTACTTTTAATATTCTTCTTCAACTCCATAATTCAAATGCATCAATTCTTCTATGATCTTCCTTGTTTACTATCCAACTTTCGCATGTATATGAGGCATTTGAAAATGCTATGGCTTGGGTGTAGGCATTGGGTGTCCGTTTTTTTTTCCTGTTTTTTTAACTAGTAAATACTGTTTTAGGAATGTATAGATTTCATTAACACAAAACCATACAAATTACCAAACACTATTATAAAGAGATGTATGACCATTTAGTAGAATAGATTTATACAATGTAATATATGAAAGGGAAATTATATATTCCAATTCCAAAGCATTCATTTCCTCCTGCATGATATTTATAAGAAGTCATCTTGCCTCTGCTAGAAAAAAAAAAAAAAAATTCCATTAGAGCATTAAATGGGACATTTTAGACACTAAAATCATTACAGCACCATTTTCATGTAAAAATAATAGATAAATTGTTTAAATGTTAGTTTGACAGGGTCTTTCATCATAATTATTGAGGAGGAATTATGTTATTATCCCCATTCCCTGTATGAGGAAAATAAGGTTTACAAGTGTCCCTCATATCACTCAGCTCACTCACCAGTGTGCCTGACTTTGATATTTACCCTTCCCAATAGCCAAACTACTGATGTCAAATAACCCCCAGGCATTTCTCAGAGACTTGGGGTAGTGCTGTAGGGTAAGCACTGGACTGCAAAGTCTGAATGGCAAGGTTAGCGATTCAAATCCACTAGCCACTTCTAAGAAACCCTATACAGGGTTGCTATGAATCAAAAACAACACTAATTCGTTCAGAAACCCTTCACAGGGTGAATATCCATCAAAACCAACCCCAGGACATTCAACAGCAACAATACTGTTAGATTAACACAGATATTAAAATTAATATTAAGTTGCTCAAAAGGTTTGAAGTGTTTATTCTTCCCATGAAAAAATCATTTTAAATTAATCTGTTGTTATTGTTGTTATGGAATCTCCAGATGGTTCTAACTCCTAGTGACCTTATTTACAACAGGATGAAACACTGCCTAACCTAGTCCATCCTCACAATAGGTGCTATGTTCCAGCCTATGGTTGCAGCCTCTGTATCAATCCATTTTGTTGAGGTTCTTGCTCTTTTACACTGTCTCTCTAATTTACCAAACATGTCTTTCTCCAGGAACTAGTCCCTCCTGAAGCCATGTCCAAACTATGTCAGATGAAGTCTCACCACTGTCTTTAGTAAAAAATATGCTGGCTTTTCTTCTTCCAAGATATATTTATTTGTTCTTCTGGTTGTTGTTATTAAATGCCATCAAGTCAGTTCTGACCCCATAATGACCCTGATATAGGGTTTATTTACATGGAGAGACTGGTGAGTGGAGAGGTGGTTCAAACCAACTTTGCAGTCCAGCTTATTAGCCCACAGAACCATACCAGGATGGTATGTTCAGTGTTCTTCACCAATGCCATAATTGAAAGGCATCAATTCTTCTTCAGTCTTATTCATTGTACAGTTTTTGCATGAATATGAAGTGATTGAAAATACCATGACTGGGATCAGACATATCTTAGTCCTCATGATGAAATATTTGTATTTTAATACTTGAAAGAGACCTTTGCAGCAGATTTGCCTAATGCAATACATTGGTTGATTTTTTAACTGTTGCTTTCCTAAGCATTGATTATGGATTCAAGTAAAATAGAATCTTTGACAACTTTAATCTTGTTTCAATTTATCATAATTCTGTTTATTGATCCAGTTATAAGGATGTTTGTTTTCTTTATAGTCAAGTGTAATCCACATTGAAGGTTCAAATTCCTAATAATTTCTTTTGTAGGAATACCTTAAATTTCTCATGTTCTCAATATATGTACTATTAATGTGCTTGATTAAATATCACTTATCTATCATTTCTAGCTAGCACTCAACTGACATGTTATCAAACTGTAGAAGCTTGTGAATTGCTGTGATGCTGGAAACTATGCCAACAGTATTTTAAATACCAGCAGGGTCACGTATAGTAGACAGATTTCAGTTGAGTTTCCAGACTAAGACAGACTATGATGAAGGAGAGGCAGATTGCTGCTGAATGTTTAGCCACCAGAAATATTATGGTTGGCAGTTAAATATTGTCAGATTTGGAATTCTCGTTTGGCACTGTGGTATAGACTACAAGGTTAGTTTGAATCGCATTGTCAGTGGCTCAAATCCACCAGCTGCTCATGGAAAACTCTATACTGGATTCCAGTGAGTCAGAACTGACTCGATGACACTTAACAAGCAACAACAACAACATTTTAAAATCTAGTGCTAAAAGAGAAGACCCTCAGATTGGAAGTTACTCAAAATCCAATTGGGGAAAAGCTGCCTCCTCAAAGCAGAGTTGAATATGATGACACCAATGGAGTTAGCATTCAATACATTCTTAATAATCACAACATGGAATATTCAAAATATGAATCAAGGAAAATTGGAAGTTGTCAAAAACGAAATGCATAAATATCGATATCCTGGGCTGAAATGGATAGGTATTTGCCATTTGGAATCAGGCAATAATATGGGTTACAATACCAGGAGCAAAAAATTCTTAAGGAATGTCATAGCTGTCATTATTATAAAGAACATTTCATGATATACCTTGAAATATAAACCTGTCTGTGAGAAGATAATATCTATTCACCTGCAAGGAAGACCAGTTACCACTTTATTCAAATTTATGTACCAACTACTAAAGTAAATGCAATTGAATTCCACAAAATTCTTCAGTCTGAAATTGATCAAGCATGCATTCAAAATGTATAAAATGTATTGATAATTCAATACTGGTGATTGGAATACAAAGCCTGAAAACAAAGAGGAAGTGTCAGTAGTTGGAAAATATGGCCTCTGTGATATAAATGATGTTGTGGTTCACAGGATAGAATTTTGCAAGACCAATGACTTATTCATTGAAAATACATTGTTTTTGAAAATACATTTTTAAAAACAACATAAAAGGCAACAATACACATGGATATCACCAGATAGCATACGCAGAAATCAAATTGACCATATCTGTGGGAAGAAACTGCAGAAAATCCTAACACCATCATCCAAAACAAGGCCAGGAGCAGATCATCAGTTGTCATATGCAAGTTCAGTCTGAAGCCTAAAGAAAATTAAAATAAGTATACAAAATTCAGCCAAGATCCATCGGACATCTGCTACGATATCTCTCGTTCCACGGCCTCTTCTGAATCCAACTTGAACCTCTGGAAGTTCTCTGTCAATGTATGATTGTAGCCGTTTCTGTATTACCTTGAGCAAAACTTTACTCGCTTGAGATATCAAAGAGATTGTCCAATGATTTCCACATTCCATTGGGTCACCTCTCTTTGGAATGGGCACAAATATGGATCTCTTCCAATCAGCTGGCCAGAGAGTTGTCTTACAAATTTCTTGGCAGCGATGCATGAGTGTCTCCTGTGCTGCCTCACTTTCTTGAAAGATTTCAATTTTTATTCCATCAATTCCTGGTGCCTTGTTCTTTGGATTTCATCCTTCAGTATCACTGGCTCTTGATCATATATACTATCTCTTGAGTCTGAGTATATTCTCGGGAATCCTCTAGATTTTCCCATTCTTTTTGTGGCCTGACTAAACATTACCAATTGATAAACATAAATGTAAGTATTTCTCATGATAAATTAATTTATATGTTGTTATTTTTAAGTACAGTTCAATTGGTTCCGACTCACAGTGTCCAGCACTATATAACGTTTCCCAGGTTGTAAATCTTTGTGGAAGCAGAAAGCTGTATCTTTCTACTGTGGAGTAATTGGTGGGCTCAAATTGCCAACCTTGTGGTTCACAGCCAAGTGCTTATCCTATAGATCCACCACAAACCTATAATTTATATATTGTGTTTACTAATGATTATAGAATTGTTTTATAATTTAAAAATGAGTAGCATTGTTTAAATTATATGCACACAGAATTTGACCTTCAGATATAATTTTTTGAGAATTACCACTTGTAGAGTAACTCACTTGATTTCTTTCAAGGGCTTATAAGAGGCCATAACATTTCTGCTTATCATGCTCTCTGATTAGCATCAAAATAACAAAATAACCCCTTATGATAGGAATTTTTTTTCCTGTGTTGAGTTTGAAATGGCTTTCTCTTCTCATAATAAACTATTTATGCTTGTTTCATTTTGTTTCAGTCCTTTTATTTTCATCACCTTTGCTGCTATCTCCATGTAATATAATGGAACGACGCTGATTCAAATGAGCTGTAATTTTTATTGCAAGCATATCTCAGGACAAATTTATGAGCTGAAGTTGATATCATAAATGAGGCTAGAGGGAATATTCTTTTGTTCTAAAGTGTAAAACACACTGCTGGTCTAAACATGAAGTGTGTTGAATATAATGTGTTGAAATAAAATTGTCTCTGATTTCAGAAACTTTATATGGTCACAATATATTTCTTTAAATAATTTATTGTATATAGAACAGATTCACAAACTAAACTATTTGAATTAGAAACAGCTTGTAAAATTACTATTTGGGATGAAGGTATATCACAGAAATCATATATTAAAAATCTCCACATTTATATGTATATATGTGTGTGTGCATACACATATTTTTTTTTTCTCAACACATATATAGTAAACATTTCTTTTTTTTTTCATAGGAGACCCAAAGGTTATATTTAATTAATATTTCTTGGAAACCCTATACACGGTCACTATGGGTCAGAATTTAAGTCGAAAGTACTTAAAAACATCAACAACAAAGTGTTTGTACTGTAGGATGAACATTGGACTGCTTACTTCAAAGTAGATGGTTCACCAGCTATACCTTAGAAACTTTTTATAGGGTGATTGTGAGTTGGAACCCACATGACGGCACATAAGAACAGCCTACCATTTATAAATGTTTATATAAATCCTTAAGATTTGGCATAAAACATTTTTGGCTCCTAGATTATGATCTTACCTCTACCAAATTAAAACTTTCTTTGGTTATAATCACGATGATTAATTGCTGCCTTTCTATGCAACTGTGAAATAGCAAGCACTGAATCTTGTATTAATAGAATTTCTGATGAACACTGATCTGGGCCCCTTAAACCCATGACATAAGGTTCTATATCATGATAAGTAACTACCATTGTCCATTGTATTTATAAATCTATGAACATATTTATTATATTGTATATATAAATATGTATACATCATGCCAAGTTATTATGGATAGCATTCAAATAATGGGGATTCCAAAACTCTTAATTGGTCTCATGAGGAATCTGTGTAAAGACCAAGAAACTTCCATTCAAATAGAATAAGAACATACTGTTATTTTTGTTGTTAGGTCCTGTCAAGTCACTTCTGATTCATAGCAAGCTTTTTTTGGCACAACAGAACGAAACACTGCCCAGTCCCGCACCAACCTCACAATCGTTATGCTTGAGCCCATTTCAACTGCCACTGTGCCAATCCTTCTTGTTTGGGGTCTTCCTCTTTTTCACTGACTCTCCATTTTACCAAGCAAGATGTTCTTCTCCAGGGACTGTTCCCATCTGATAATATTTCCGAAGTATGAGAGATGAAGTTGAACCATTCTGGCTTCTAAAAGGCATACTCACTGTGTTTCTTCCAGTACTGATTTGTTTGTTCTTTTGGAAGTCCATGGTACTTTTAATATTTCCCTCCAATACCATAGCTGTAATGCATGTATTCTATGGTCCTTCCTGTTCCTTGTCCAACATTCACATGTATATGAGGCTATTGACAATACCATGGCTTGGGTCAGGTGCACCCAATTAAAGACTGTTGAAGAATTGATGCATTTGATTATGTTGCTGGAAAAGAATATTAATGGCACAATATTCTGCCAGAAGAGCAAATCTGCGCTGGGAGAAGTATAGCCTGAATGCTTCTTAGAACCAGGGTGGATCAACTTTGGCTCTCATACTTTGTTCATATTATCAGGAGAGACCAGTCACATACAGCATGACATTATGCTTGGTAAAGTGGAGTGTTCAGCGAAAAAGTGGAAGACACCCAATGAGATGGACTGGCACAGTGGCAGCAACAATAGACTGAATGTAACAACAATTGTGAAGATGGTACAGGACTGGGTAGCTTTTCATTCTGCTGTGGATAGTGATGTTATGAATCAGAGCCAACTTGACAGAACGTAACAACAACAATATGTAAATATAAGGAGCTATGGACTCCTTATAAAATCAGCTTGTGGCTTGTAAAATCAGCCTTAGACTTCAAACCACAAGGTTGGCCAGTTGAAACCCACCTGCTGCTCCTCAGAAACCCTGCACAGTCAGAACTGACTCAATAGCTCTTTACACCAACGATGTTGGAGCTATTGGATAAGTACTGAATCGCTAGCTGAAAGATTGGCAGTTGAAACCCACCAGTTGCTCCACATGAGAAAGATGACAGTGTCTGCTCTTATAAAGATTCACAGTCTTGGAAGCCATGTTATGAGTAGAAATCCACTTGGTGGTAGTGGGTTTAGTTTCATGGGTTATATAAATGTGTAATAAACAAGAATGATTATAAAAATAACCTACCTGCAGAATGTTATAGGGTAAAAACAGATTTCAAATTCAAACATATAGACTATAGAGGTCACTTTGTTGTTATTGTTGTTCAGTTGGTTCACTATAGTAAGCCTTACACAGGACAGGGACAAGACAAAGACAATCCCTAGGATGAGGGAAACCATCATTTTGATGCCAAAATGGTGTCCAAATAATTGATGGTCATGGGCTAATTATGTTATTGCTGTTGTTAAGAGCCATCAAGTCAGTTCCAACCCACAGCAACGCTGTATAGGATTTCCTCGGAAATTATAAATGATGGAAAACAAAAGAAATCATCATAAATCATGATTATTGGCTTACCCATTCATCATTGTTACAGGTGGGACTACAGAAACAAAGACTATTATGGGATGTGTGTACAATTGCATATTTAAAATGCTTACAGAATTGGATCTAGAGCTTTGGTTATGTGGTGGTCCAGGTATGACTCATGACCATGTAGGCCTGAGGTATAGCCACCAGAACTCCAACTATTTAGATAGTATAGTAACTGCTGTTGTTGTTAAGTAGTGAGTATTCTCAATAAATCATTAAGCATGTGCCCAAGCAAGTTCCCTGATTCTCCTGTGTAACCCTGAGGGTAAGACTGCCTCTCCCTGGCCTGGCCCACAAGTTGTAATATGCTTTCAAATACACTCTGTCTGAGGCAGTCTTGGTGTGAAGCTGTAGAATAAACACTGGATTGCTAACCATGCGGTCGTTGGTTCAAACCCACCAGTTACCGCTTGAAACCCTACACAGGTTCACTTCGAGTTGGAAATAACTTGATGGCACTTAATGGAGACAACTGCCTGAGAGGAAGTTGCTTGTTAATGGTCAGAAAGAACTCAAATGGAGGCTGAATTTATGTCAAGACTCAAATTGGAGTTATGGCTCCCACTGCAAACCACAACTTCCCACAAACCAAGTGATTTAGAATTTAAACTCAAATACCATAGATATGTTTCATTTTTTCCTCTCGTGTTACATTACCATTTTAGAAAACCTACTGAACAATATAGGGCAATATGACACGATGTGACTATTTTAATAAAATTTTATTCTTTTACTACTGGAAATAGCAGTTAATGAGCAGTCAACAAAATGCTTATCACTTTAATGTTACCAAAACAATTACAGTATGCCCCAGGAACAAATGCCCAGACATTCTGCTTTTACCCTCAGAATGTCTGGGTAATCATTTATATTGTCATGTTAGTTTATCTTTAATAAATGTCAGAATTAGTACCGCTGATGTAGGATAATCCAGAAATTTGTTTGTTTTTCAAACAGCAGTTTATCAATGCATCATTTATTACATAAAATATACAGAGCGATAAGGAACTTTCCTGGTAGTTTCCATGGAGGAAATTATATACATCAATGACATATAACTCAATAAATTCAGGTTATTTTTTCCTGGAAGTTGCCATTAGAAATTGGCTGGAATATTCTTCTAACACATACAGCCTGTAATGTACTGTTTGCTAAATATATTTGCATATGGTAGAGATTAGTAACCTGCAAGAATATTCCAAGTACTCTTGCTAAACCTCATATTGGTGGTAAAGACCCCCATGAAATTACTAGAAAACCTCATCTATAAACAGACTAAAATGTCAGAGGTATATATTATATAGTTATGACCCATGGTTGTTTAATGTTTTGGACATTTACTGTTACTCAAAAGCTAATATAGTATTTCCTAGCATCTGCTTCCATTCTCAGAGATTAGTGAGTTTGAAGTTTGCCAGCATTTGATTTTGAACATTATGCCAATAGGCACATATTTACTCATAAATAACAGTTATTAGAGTTGGATAGCTATACAAATTCAAGAATTTTCAGTGATTTGATAATGATTTCTCCAAGTTGGAAATACAGCTATAGCTCAAAAACTCATGTCAAAGTAAGATGACCACTCATCTACATAATATGGGACAAGTAGGTGTCGTCTGTAACTCAAAGACTGATTTGAAAATCCTGAGGTATTATTCTGACAATAAAGGAAGTTAAGATATGTTCAGCTCTCCAGAAGCATAAAATTTATTCTATTTGAATACAGATAGATGTTTCTCCCTTCCCCCAACCCCTGCAAAATAAGCATAGCAAAAGAAAGAATAGTAAGCCTCTTGCAGTGGAAAAAATTATGAGATTTCTAGATAGAACTACATTTCAATCCTAATGCTATCCCCCACTAGCTTGTTCCACACGAGGAAATGATTTTTCTCTCAGTATAAATGTCCTTATTTATAAAATGGTTTGAAGTAATTCTTAACATGAGCCACTGTTGTGAAGATAATGTATGTCAGTTGTATGACATGTATGTTGTGCTCACTCAATAAGTAAAAACCATAACAATTACTAAAAAATGTAGTGGCATAGGAAAAAAACATTCACAGGAAATTAAATAAAAAATGACCGTTGGCCAAATATTGTTATCAAATGTACTTAATGTTAAGTCTCATAATTTTATAACACATTCTAACACAAGGTGTTTTTGTAAAATGTAGTTATTTTACACAATTAGCTGGGCTTCACCACCTAAAAGAATATAAGCCTAATCTTTATAACATACTGGAAATAAATAAATAAATAAGAAAGCAAGCAACTAATTTATTATATGATTATATAATGATCTAATTAAATTTGTGTTTGCTTTGATGGGATTGTTAGGTTTCTCTCTCCCATGAATGCTCACAAAAGGGTTATTATGTTAGTAGCAGTAGTAGTTGTTGTTGTCAAGTGCCATCGAATTGGTTCTGACCCATAGTGAACCTGTATAGGGTTTCTGAGGAGCAGCTGGTGAGCTTGAACCGCCAACCTTGCAGTTCAAACGGCTTTGCAGTCTGGTGCATTAACCCACAGTACCACACCAGGACCCCATAGTAGTAGAAGTTAGGTGCCATCAAATTGGTACCAACTCATAGTGACCCTTTGCACAACAGAACAAACACTGCCCAGTCCTAGACCAACCTCACAATTGTTGCCATGCTTCAGCCCATTGATGCTGCCACTTTGCCAATCCATCTCGCTGGGGGTCTTCCTCTTTTTATCTGACTCTCTGACCTTCCACCTTACCAAACATGATATCCTTCTCCAGTGACTGGTCCCTCCTGACAATATGTCCGAAGTATGAGGGACGAAGTTTGGCCATCCTGGCTTCCAAGGAGCACTCTGGCTGTACTTCTTCCAAAACATATCTGTTTGTTCTTTTGTTATCACCTTACCAAACAATTTTTCACCTTTATTTAAATCATGATTATGTCTTTTCTAACTTTGTATTAGTACCATATACCTTAACAGAAGTTCTCCCCAAGTATTTCATCTTAATAGTAAGAATTAAGGGTTCTGGTATGGTGTTATGGGTAATTCACTGTAATTCAAGGTCAGTTTGAACTACAAGGTCAGAAGCTCAAGCTTACTAGCCACTCCCAGGAAATCCTCTATAGAGTGTCTATGAGTCAGAACCTACTTGATAGCACTCAACAACAACAGCGATACTAAGAAATAACAACATAAGAAAAGCAAGTTACCAGCTCTTCTCATCTTGACTACTTTCATCTTTATTTCCATTAGAAGATAGTCAATAATCCCTTGTCTCTCTTGTCTCCCAATAATCAAGGTCACTCCAGGACCTTTCTAAGCAAACAGAGATTCCTTATGGCACGGTACTGGACTCTGCAGTATATGAGCATGTTCGCATGAAGGGGCTGAATCCATTCGAGAGAGACAGCATGTATTCACAAATGTGGAGGATGATCAATCGAAGCAACGGATCAGAAAACAATGTTTTGGAATCCCAAGCAGGTATTCAAAAGGTAATGGACATGGTTCTTCACTTTTTGCTGTTTTGTCTCCCATGTTGCTATTGCTAAATTGAGATTTATGTTTGTTCTTTTTCCTTTAATTCTGAAATAGAATTTTCAGTTTAATTATATACCATCTATTGATTTAAATAAGATTTTGAGGAGACTCAGTGCAGCAGTACAGGGAATTCTAAATCCTCTGTGATATGTTTAAGGGATCGATTTCCAATGCTAGAAAAAAGATGAGCCGATGTTTTGTTCAGAAAAGGATCAAGGACATAGAAGCATGAAGGGTGAAAAAGTTTTTACAAATTCCATTCCAAATATCATTTAGGTTATCAGATTATTTTAAATGACTCAGGAAAAATTTTATAGTACATTTGTTTTTAGATGAGAATCTTATCTTTACTTGTGATTATGTGACGCTATCAAGCAGTAAAAGCTAATCTTGTCAGCAAATAAGTTTCCTACAAATGTCTGTACCTATTTCCAAAAGTGAAAATCTTTACTTCCATCTTATTTTCCTATAACCATCGTTTAGAAGCATTTCCCAAAAAATGTTTTTAAAGATGTCCTTTATGTGAAAAACTTAGTTATATTTTTTTCAGGGCTGTGGTTTTTAATCGTGTATACAGAAATAAGTCTTCCTTAGACCCTATTAGTGTCTATGGAGATAACTGTGTTACAAAGCACTATGATTGGCATTCAATGAATAATTTTTGAGTGAATGATGTCAATTACAACAGCAATGCTGGTTTATGGTTTGTTTGTTTGTTTTTATTTGTGACCATCCCTGAAATAATAATTTGTATTCCAAATAAAATCCCCATGCCAAAATGCATATTCAAATAGTACCATGCCAGGGAATATTTTTTTGGTGGTGCTGCTTTTTAAAAATATTATTAAATGATGCCTTTAGCATATAAAAGTTTCCTAAGTACAAACAAGTTACACAATAATGTATATTAAAGGACTATGAATTGCATGTGACAATTTTATTTAATTTCCATTTTCATGATTTTATATCAGTCAAAAAATTATAAGCTACAGCATTTTTTCTTAATTTAGTCTTGCATGATTGTAATTCAGAGGTAAACATATTGTTCACTGTCAACATCCTTAAATATAAGCCAACCTCTCTTGTAATACTTCATATATTTATATTCCTATATACGATATAAATACATTCATAATTTCAGTCAGATATTACATGTTTCTTTTGAAAATGGAAATGCACCCTTACAATATATCCATGAATATATGTAATTTTAGCCCACTAACAGACAGAGCTTCTCAAATCCTCTGATTTGTAAAGTATAGCTTAGGGAGATTACTTTAATAATTTTCTGCATTCAGTAAATATCCAAGATTGCTCAGAATTAACAACTTGAAGAGAATACCAATTTCACTCACTACAACTTATCACTCTTCCCTGCCAAAAACATTGAAGCTAAATATTGTCAGCGCACAAATTCACGCAAAAAGTTTTATTCTGAGTATAAGACTTTTGCTAATTGAGAATTGTGTAGTGTAGATGTTTTCAGTAAAATGAGTCTTTGGGTGTTACATTATAAAATCTTCTTTAGTAAGTATCAATGTAGTATTTTAAAGATAAACTGTGATTATTATCTGACAATTGTTCTATTCAAAGAATGCAACTGATGTTTAATATGAGTCAAGGTTAGTAAGGATCAACGCTTTCATAGCTCATTTTTACTTTTTGCACAAAATGCAAGGCCACTTGGACATTAAACAATGTTGTCTTTAATATGTACTTTGTGGTATTTTCCCCAGTTTGTCTCTTCATGTTTATCTCACATTCTTTATATAACAAATCAACTCTTTGACTTATTTTTAGTATAATTAAAATAATTATTTCTCCACCTACCTTTGAATTCATTTTTCCAGTACAGGTCTAAATGGTCTAAGAAAAGAAATAATATAGATTTATCTCATATGAACTCTCAACTTTAGCTAGTAATTCAGAAATTTAAACATAATTGTACATGGTTATGTGAAAGTTCCTTATTTAAAAACTCAAAATTCGTAAGAATTACAATTTTTTTTCAGTTTTCTTTTAAATGTTTTTGTTTTTTTCAACTGACTTTCCTGCAAATCCATATAATTCTTGCTGAAGGAAATTCAGAGCACATGACTAAACAAATCTGCATTTATTTTTTTAGAAGAATGTATGCAAAGCATGAAAATAATCCTTTCATTTCACGCAAATTTGTTGCTGTTGCTGTTGTGAGGGACATTTATTTTCTAAATGATATTTTATTTTATATCCCATTGAAAACAGTAAGCTACATGACATTTTTTTAATAACAAGTGCAGATAAACATTAAGAGCTAAGTATTTTGCTTAAACTCAAACATCTACAAAATATTATTGGTACATTTTGGGAATATTGGGACAATAAGTAATTTTTCAAGACACACACTTTTAATATGGAAAATGCCCCTAATGGAAGTGTTGTATTTTCAGAGTTGGAGAAATATGAAGATCTTTGATTTTAATACATTTCCCCTTTCCTAGGTGACCATACTGTTGTATTCTTCGATGCATCAAATAAGTTCAGTTCCCAAATGAGAAATTGTTTGTCCAATGGGACTTCAGGTTAATCAGATCCTGCTACTATGACAGATGATATACATTTGTATTTGTTGAACATAAAATACTCCTGAATTAATTAGAAGGTTTTCATGAGATAATGGTGGTCGAGGTTTACATTTATTATCTAGGGCATTAAGTACTTCTTTGGTTAGGATTCTTGCTTTTAAATACTCTAACATACTTTTTTTATTTGAACTTTTTATTGTGAATTCATTGATAGTTTACATGGGAGAATGTCGGTTTTACACTGAATTATTTTATTGCAATTATTGCAGTCTCCTCTGTGCATCATCATCCAACAGTTTTTACTTCTACTCCCTGTGTCTCTTTGTTTTTGGTGTGGTTTCTTTTTTTTAATTTGAATGTACACAAACACACTCAGGAATATACAATCACTTAAACAACCAAAGGACACATTCTGCAAGACTGCCTCCTGGCTGCCAGCACACATTTCCATGAGCCTTGAGTCCTCAGCTGCTCTATTTCCCCATGTCCTCATCTCTGCCTCCATCTCTGGTGTCACTGCTTCTCTGGTTAGGGTACCACACTCTGCTTATGCTCTTCTCCCTTGATGGTCCTACAGTCCTCTGTTCTGGGACTGTAAGTTTAACTACTTCCCTCTTTTTATTACAGATGCTTCAGTCTTCACCGTTTTGAGCATTGGAATTAGTCACAATAACACTTGTTGTTGTTGTTAGGTGCCACTGAGTCGGCACAACAACATTTTTCTTGTGAATTGAGTGAAGGTTTTACATACAAGATAATCAGTTTTATGTTAAAAAACAAAAAATTATTTAATCTCAGTGATTGCAATCTCTTCCATGGAACAAAGTTATTCCATTTCCTCTCTGTGGCTGCCATCTCATTCCACCCATCTCCCCATCCGGTCTCACTTTTCTCCTTAGGTACATTTTGCTCCTTTGATTTTCATTGATTGACCGTTCCATCATTCATAAAGAGTTTACCTTACTAGTGTTGTTTTCCCCACTATATACCTATCTACTGCTTGAATAAAAGTTGGGCCTCGAGGGTAAGTTCCTTTCCAGAACTGAGTGTGGTCGAGATCCATAACCTCAAGTTCATGTAATCCCTTTCTGACCAGTAATCTGGGTTCTTCTTCTTTTAGAATAATTTTCAGTTTTGTTCCACATATACTGTCATTCTTTTCAGGACCTTCTAATGTGATCCCTTTCAGAGACGTTGGTCGTGATAGCTGGGCACCATCTAGTCCTTCTGGTCTTGGATACATGGAGACAGATGTTCACATTTTCCATTAATCCCTTGGACTAATTGATTCCAAGCATCTTCAGTTCTCAATACTCTTCTTTTTTGTGCACATGGAGAGGCGAATAGTTGCACCTTAGATGGCCACCAAAGAGGTTTTAATATCCCAGAAGCCACTTACCAAAATAGGATGTAGAACATTGTCTTTGTGATACTTTTTTTAAATACTTAACGTATCTTCAACTAAGTGACAGTCACTATCATAAATTGAATTGTGTTTATCAAAAATATTTGTAAACTTTGATAATCTATATTTCCCAGTATTATATGTTTGTCCTTCGTTTTGTGATCTGATTTGATCTTCCTGCATTTCATGATTCATTGTAAGCTCTAATGTCTATATGTTAATGAGGCAAGATTAGTATGGGGAGTTTCTTGAGCAACCTTTGCTCAAGTTATCATCTTTACTCAAGCCAACCCATGGTCAGGTCACCACCCTTACTTAATTAAAACCTTGTTTGAGTTCATACCTCTTCTTTTACAAGGGATAAAAAGAGAATGAAGTGATTAGAAAGGACCCCAATCCCACTAAAAATGAAGAGTTAAGAACAGGGTACGCATGTCCTTTGGATACTTTCACTGAGAACTCCTAGACCCAGAGGTTGACAAAATTCCAAGACAATCAGGACCTCTAGGGAATCAGGAAGCAGAAGCTGACAGAGAGAATTCTTCCACTTGATCCAGCATCCTAAATATGGACTTCTTTCCTACTAAACAGTGAGAAAATAAGTTTTTCCTTTGTTAAAGGCTTCTACTTGTGATTCATCTATTACAGTTTCACTAGATAACTAAGACAGTCATCATTTTTTCAACAGATGCCTTCAGAGAATATTTAGATAGCTATAAACTTTATGAAGTCAAAGATTTATTCATTATTCTCTTTCTGTGTGGTTAAGACTTGTAGTCACTGCATTGATAGCATTATTTTGAGGACTGATGAAGTTGACATAGAACTTCTCACCAAGTTGTTAGCAGCGCCTTCAAGGAAGTGAATATTCTAGATATCTTTGTGATGACCACTAACCCCTTCACTCTCATTGTATTAATTCCAGTTTACTGGGGTCCAGAAAT
This sequence comes from Chrysochloris asiatica, assembly GCF_000296735.1. Taxonomy (NCBI): domain Eukaryota; kingdom Metazoa; phylum Chordata; class Mammalia; order Afrosoricida; family Chrysochloridae; genus Chrysochloris; species Chrysochloris asiatica. Next base: position 1,003,190 of record NW_006408945.1, on the reverse strand, counting down.
AGATTCTAAAATAGTTCTTCCCTTTTTATACCCATAGGCCCATTGACTCTTGAAAGTTTTACATATTGTCTGACAGTTATTGGGATAGAATGGAAATGTGTGTTGATGACAAAAGAGAGTCGACTGTTTAGATTTTATAACACAACACTTAGTTGTGCCCATGAAATATCCTGTATATAGACTGAGGCAGTTGTTCAAACAGAGCAAGGGGATACAGAAGGGTTTTAAATCAGGAAGGCTGTGTGCCAAGGTTGTTTATCCTTTCACCATATTTGTGAAATTTGTTGTTGTTATTAGGTGCCATCAAGTCGGTACTGACGCATAACGAACTTACGCACAGCAGAACGAAGCACTGCCCAATCCTGGGCCAACCTCACTACTCTTGCCACACTTGAGATCATTGATACTGTCACTTGGCCAATCCAGTTCACTGAAGGTCTTCCTCTTTTTCTCTGACCCTCCACCCTACCAAACATGATATCCTTCTCTAGCGACTGTTCCCTCCTTACAATACGCCCAAAGTACGAGAGACAAAGTTTGACCATCTTGGCCTCCAAGGAGCACTCTGACTGAGCAAATAATCTGAGAAGCTAGATTATATGAAGAAAAACATGGCATCAGGAATGGAGGAAGTCATTAAAAACCTGCAATGTGTGCCTGGTGCAACCTTGCTTGTTGACAGGAAAAAGAACTGAAAAACTAATGAAGATCAAATACTATAGCCTTCAGTAGAATTTCATCTCAATGTTAAAAAAAATGAAATTCTTCACAATTGGATCAATAAATAACATCATGATAAATGACGAAAAGATTGCAGTTATCAAATACATCAATTTGCTTGAATCCAGAATCTACACTCATGGAAGCAGCAGTCAAGAAATCAAAAGACATATTTCATAAAGCAAATATGTTTCAAAAGATCTCTATAAAGGGTTAAAGAGCAAAGATGTCATTTTCAGGATTAAAGTACACCTGACCAAAGCCATGGTATTTTCCATTTTCTTGTATGCAAGTAAAAGTTGAACAATGAATAAGAAAGACCATAGAAGACTTGATGCATTTGAATTATGATGTTGGTTGGAGAGGATTATTGAAGGTACCGTGGACTGCCAGATGTATATACAGTTCTTTCTTGGATGAAGTACATCTAGAGTGCTCTTTGGAAGTGAAAGAATGGCAAAATTTTGTTCCTAGAGAAGGACATCACGATTGAAAAATAGGAGGATCAGCAAAAAAGAGAAAGGCTCCCAATAAGAATGATGGTCACAGTGGCAGCAACAATTAACTCAATCATAACTGTTTTAAGAATGACCCAAGATCGGACAGTGCTTCATTCTGTTGTGCATAGGGTCATTCTCTTAGTATGGGTTCTCTTGAGAAGCAAAACCAGTGAAGCTTATATATGTATATATAAGGAGATGTTTATGTCAATAAAATTGCTCAAATAGTTGTAGATATATGATCAGTGCTAAATCAGTGGGTTAGATGTTGAGCTTCTGACACACATATCAAGACCAGCATGTCAGATGGCAGGTTGGCAAGCAGGTCCAGTATGTAAATTGGCAAGCTTCTGATGACATCCAGGATCAGCAGGTAATAGAACAAGCTCAAGCCCAAAGAACCATAAGCAGCAGGATCAGCCAGATGAAACATTCAGACTCAGCAGAGAACATATAAGCTTTGCCTGAATATCCTATATATAAGAAGTAGGACATACCTTCAAGGATACATCTTTTCAGTTGATTTGTTTCTTAAAATAGCTACATCACAGAATTGATTACATTCTATTAGAGCTCATCATTGAAGATAATGACGTCTCAAATGCCAAAACACTGAGTCTAGGTTCAGACAAGTTAACACAAAACCTTAACTTTCCCAGTTGCTATGAGTCAAAACTGACTTAATGGTACCTAGCAATATAGCAACTACCTATGGGATGGAATGAACTAAGTTTTAGATGAAGTATACTAAGTGGTTCTTGGAGAGTTATTTTCCTTAATATTATCTATTGATAAAAATAAATTTGCAAGAGGATAGAGAGAAACACTGTTGACTGATGATGTATGGAGGGGATTGTAATCAATGTAATGAAACAAGTCATATGAATGGTTGAATGTGTAACTGATGATGTGCCCTGTAAACTTTCACTCAATCCACAATAAAAACCTTAAAAAATATAAAATAAAATAAAAAATAAAGTTGCTTTTTGAGGATTAGTAAAAATAGAAATTCATAATTTGTAATTTTTTTCAATTTAGGGCCAAAGTTCCCACATTTTATAAGCTTTTCTTATATCATTCCAGAGACATTTTTTTTTCTCCCAACAGATACATTTCCAATCAAATTTTTAGGAAACAAACATATATATGCACTAATTCATTCATTTGTGTATATATAGAACATTTGCTAACTTTCAATGATATAACAAACAAAAAAACAAACAAAAAAAACACGCAAAAGTTTTGTCAACATGTTGATTCACATTCATAGCAACCCTGTAAGGACAGAGGAAAGTTATCTCATTGGGGTTTTTTTTAAGGTTTTTATTGTGGATTGAGTGAAAGTTTGTTTACAAGGCAGATCATTAGTTTTACATTCAACAAACCATACATCTTGTTTCATTACTATGATTAAAACCCCCTACATGTACCATCAGTTAACAGTATTTCTCTCTATTCACTTTAGCTTTAAAAAAATAAATAAATAAAACAAAAACACTCAGGCATATATAATAATTTACACATTCAAAGGGCACAGTCTGCAAGTCTGCCTCCTAGCCACCAGTTCTTAGTCCCACTCTTCCCATGAATCTGGAGTCCTCAGCCGCTCCCTCTCTCCATGTCCCCATCTTTGCCTCCATCTCTGGTGTCACTGCTTCTCTGGATAAGGTCCTGCATTCCGCTTCTGCTCTTCTCCCTTGGGTTCCCTGTTTCTGGACTGTAAGATTAACTACTCCCCCATTTTTGTTACAAAACATCTACCTTTACAATTGTGACAGTTGCAATTAGTGATGACAGCAACAAAAAAAACAAAACAAAACAAAACAAACACTCGCTATTGAATCATAAGAATCTTATCCCCATCTCTATTTACCAGACCTATCTAGACAAGCTGAAAAGTACTTACTGGGGACTCTGTCTTCATCCACACATTCTTAAACTAAACTCCCTCTTTCTTTTAGTGTTTATGTGCACAGAGCCATGTTGTTGTTGTTGTTATGTGCCGTGTAGTCGGTTCAACTCATAGCGACCCTGTACAGGGTTTCCGAGGCTGTAAATCTTTACGGGAGCAGAAAGGCTCATCTTTCTCCCGCGGAACAGCTGTTAGTTTCGAACTGCTGACCCTGAGGTTACCAGCCCGATTCATGACCACAATGCTACCAGAGCTCCTTGCACAGTGCCATAAATGACTGCAAATAAACACTGAAGGAAAGATCTCCTGAAATTAGACTAAAGACCTAGAAGATAGATATCTGATATGTTGATATATGTATGTATGATTACATAAAGAGTCTGTGGTAAATTATATCCTCTATTTTTATGATTTATGTGTTATTTTCGAAATAGCAGGATGTAGGAAGTTTAACCATTTCATATTGATATAAAAAGATTATCTGTGTATGTTTGTATTTGCATGAGCAAGAACATAAGAATAAACAAGGCTCTGTCTACAAGTCTACAAGTAGAAAGACTACTAATTTCACTCCATGCTCTTCATTCAACATGCTTTAGTCATGCTGATTTTATGTTATATTTTATATTATATTCTGAAAGGCACTGAATTCTTCCTTGCCTCTGATACACATTGCTTGGATGTCCTTTCACTATCTTTTCTACATGGTCAGCTCCTCATCAGGCATATCTCCTCAGGGAATCTTACAGAATCATTGTATATCAAATATATCCTCTAATTTCTACAATATTACATTTTTTTTTGCTTATTTCAGATAATTTTCAGTCACCTATTGCACTGTGAAAGGAGTTCTGGTAGCGTAGTGGTTACGAATTGGGGTGTGAACCGCAAGGTCAGCAGTTGGAAGCTACCAGCTGTTCCACGGGAGAAAGAGGAGGCTTTCTACCTCCGTAAAGATTTACAGCCTTGGAAACCATGTTCAGGGTCGCTATGAGTCGGAACCAACTCCACGGCACATAATCAACCACCATGGCTCTGTGGGTTAATGCGCCAAACAGCAAAGCCGTTTGAACTGCAAGGTGGGCAATTCAAATTTACCAGCTGCTCCTTGGAGACCCTATACAGCGTCGTAATGTACTCTATGTACAGGTTCCTCATGAGCACAATTAAGTGTTCTGGAATGCTCATAGTTCACAATGTTGTCCATAGCTTGTCATGATCCACACCATCAAAAGCCTTTGTGTAGTCAATAAGCCACAGTTAAACATCTTTCTGATATTCTCTGCTCTTAACCATGATCCACTGGACATCAGCAATGATATTCCTCATTCCATGTTCTCTTCTGAATCCAGCTTGAACCTCTGGAAGTTCTCTGTTAGTGTATTGACATTGCAGCTATTTCTGTATTACCTTTACTAAAACTGTACTCGCATGGGATATCAAAGATATTGTCCGATGATTTCCGCATTCCACTGGTTCACCTCTCTTTGGAATGGGCACACATATGGATCTCTTCCAATCAGTTGGTCAGAAAGTTGTCTTACAAATTACTTGGCACAGATGAGTGAGTGTCTCCAGTGCCATCCCACTTTCTTGATAATTTTCTATTTTTATTCCATCAATTCCTTCAGTGTACCTTGGACTTCTTCCTCATTCCTTATATATTTGAAAGCTAGATAAGGAGTAAGGAAGATTGAAGAAGTATTGATGATTCTGAATTATGGTTGACAAAAAAGACTGAATATACCATGAACTGCTAGAAAAATGATCCAGTCCATCTTGAAAGGAGTACAGCCAAAATGCTCCTTAGAATTAAGGGTGATAGACTTTGGTTCACATTTTAAATGCTTTGGATATGTTATCAGGAGGCACTAGTACCTGGTGAAAGACATCATTCTTGCCAAAGTACAGGGTCAGCCAAAAGGATAAAAAAAGAAATAAAGGAAGGTCCTCAAGAAGATTGAATGACAGACACATGGTTTTAACAATGGACTCAATCATAACAAGGAGTGTGAGGAAGATGCTTTATTCTGGGTCAGTATGATTTGGCCCCATCTCAACACCACCTAACAAAAAGAGAGCATCAGTAAAAAGAATTATTAAATCCATAAACCTTTCTCATAGGATGTTGCTGAAAATGACCTGAGAGAATGTATTTGTAGGAGATTTTTAACTGTAAAGCTTAATCGTTCCATATTCCCAGATGGTAACTTAAGAAATCTGACATAATTCAAAATAAAATGCAATAAAAGAAGTAGATAACAATTTCTAATTCTGAATCATGTCCTGATAAAGAGCGCTTAGATTGTAAAACCACAAAACAAATCCTAAAATATTTCTCTCACCATTTTTATTTAGTTTTCTTATTTTCCAGAGGGGTAGTGAAGAATGTCTCGATAAATTCATTATAGAAAACACCAAAGTGAAATTTATTTGCACTGTATTGTTCGTTCAAATTAAATCTGATACACCTGAAAATGTCTTTTATAATATACCATGAACTGCTAAAGTTAGTAATAGCATACACTTTTTTTTTTTTTCAGTTTGCAAGGTCTTGGCAAGCTTCTATTTAAAAATAAAGCCAGCATACAAACAAATGAAAACCTTCTCATTTGCTAAAGCATACATGCAAAGCATGAGATTGAGAACTCTTAACACATAAATGATGGCTGTGATTTTTCCTTTAGAAACTCCTCTTGTACCTCACACAGCAGCTTCTTTTTCACTGTCCTTGATTTCTAATTTGTTCGGACAGAAAAGACCTCAGAGGTCTTTCTGAGAAAGGCTAGGGTTTTTCTATAGTAGCTTTCACAGGAATATATATAGAAAATGCCTTCAAGGAAAACAATCCTCCAAATCTAATTATGCCTTTAAATAGATCCCATTACTGTCTGGGGTTGTGCTTGGTCTTAATTGTGCTTGGTCTCATTAAGTTTCTCTTATTTGAAGGTAGATCCTGATCCCTTCTAACACATTAATTCTGCTTATACCAAAGAGACCTGTATAGATGCAAACAAAGTAGATAGGTTTTGACTTGCTAGTCTTGGAGAACATTCACCTGTATTGAAATACCCTAATTAAATGAGAACAAATTTGTTTCTGTCTTTCTCTGCCAGGCATATTTTATAGACATTGAAAAAGCATGTGTTGGGTTGCACTTGCTTACAGGCTGTGAAAGAATTCACAAGTATGGAGGCTCAAAGTTGAGAGCTGTATTCACTTTCCAAGTGAAGAAAAAGGCTGAACACCAGTGGGCTGTGCTAGCCCTGAGGGGCTGATGTTTCAGGATTTATTGGATTTTTAGGAGGGAAAGCAAAGGGGCATTATGGACAAGTAGAATGGAAGGCAGATTTACAACATAAGCGATGGCACCCTTTGGCCTAGTGTAACAGAACTTTGGAAAGTGATTAAAGATATTGCCCATTGTTTGGTTAGGGATAGGGAATCAGTCAGTCATTAGTGGGGCTGGCTGTTCTCCATTCCTGAAAAACTAGCTCAGAGAAACAGGGTAGGGGGGTCACTTATCAGCGGGACCAGCAGTTCTAAATTCCAGAAAAACAAGCTCAGTAAAACAGACTAGCATCTAACAAGAATTTAAACACTGCAGCTGAGTCCTTTTAGTGTGATGTAAAAAAATATAACAGCGCTTTTTTCATCCAGTAATTCAAACTTTTTTTTTTTTTTTTTTTTTTCTTGAATGCCTTCTATGTACCAGTCAGTGTGTTAATCAGAGGGGTGGACAGAACCATAAAAAATAAAAGAAAAAGAAAAAAGTATTCATTTAGTTTACCTTCTACTGGAAGGCAAACAATCAACAAGGTAAATGAATCATCTACATTGCCTAATAGATAACAACAAGTGTTAAAGAGAAAAGTAGAGTAGGAGAGAAGATGAGCAACAAGGAGGAGAGTGGTCAGCTTCATTAGATCAGGTGACTAGGTTAGGCTTCCATGAGAAAGAATCTTGTTAATAAAAACTTAAAACTAGTGGGAGATAAGAGAGAGCCAGAGAGGGAGATAAAGGAAGAAATGCATGTGTATACCTGGGAGAAGTATTTCCAGGTAAAATATCAAGTCTTTGCTGTCCCCGACATGGGAGAATACAGGAATATTCTAAGTCTATGGTGTTGCATTCATTATCAAAAAGAATATTTCAAGATCTATCTTGAAGTATAATGCTTTCAGTGATAGAATACAATCCATATTCCTAGAAAAAGTTAATACCACTATTATTCAAATTACCCAACAACGATTAAGTCAATGATGATGAAATTTAAGAATTCTACCAACTTCTTCAGTCTGAAATTGATCAAACATGAAATCAAGATGTATTGTGAATTACTGGTGATTCGAATGCAAAGGTTGGAAACAAAGATCTATAGTTGGAAAATACGGCTTTGTTGATAGAAATGATGCTTGAGACCGCATCATCAGCAAAAACAAGGTCAGAGACCAACTATGGAACAGATCATAAATTGCTCATATGCCAGTTCAGGCTGAAGGTGAAGAAAGTTAAAGCAAGTCCATGAGATCCAAACTAGGACCTTGGACATAGCCTGCTTGAAGTTAGAGATCATTTCAAGAATAGATTTGGTGTGTTAGACACTAATGACTGAAGACCAGAAGAGTTGTGGGATGACATCAAAAACACATATTGAAATAAAATAAAAGGACTTTAAAAAGACAAGAAAGAAGGAAAAGAACAAAATAGATGTAAGAAGAGATTCTGAAAATTGCTGCGCCATGTACAGATGCTAAAGAAAATGAAAGAAATGAGGTAAAAGAGCTAAACAGAAAATTTTAAAGTGCAGCTCAAAAAGACAATAAGTATTGTTATGAAATATGCAAAGACCCGGATTTAGAAAACCAAAAGGGAAAAACAGCATTTCTAGAGCTGGAAGAACTGAAGAAAATATTCAAACCTCAACTTGAAACATTGAAGGATTCTATGGACAAAATAATGAATGCAGCAGAAAGCATCAAAAGAAGATGAAAGGAATATGCTGTACCAACAAGAAATTGTCAATGTTTAAGCATTTCAAGAGGTAGCACATGATCAAGAGCCAATGGACTGAAGGAAGAACTCCAAGGTACACTGAAGACTTTGGTAAAGAAAACAGTTCTAGGATTTGATGGAAAACATACTGAAAATTTTCAAGAAATTGATGCAGCACTAGAGGTAGACAGTTATCTATGCCTAGAAATTTGGAGCACAGCTACCTGGCCAACTGATTAGAAAAGACCCCATATTTTTACCCATTCCAAAAAGAGGTGACCCAACAGAATGTAGAAATCATTGGACAACATCATTAATATTACATGCAAGTAAAATTTTGCTAAATATGACTCATAAACAGATGAAACAGTACACTGACAGGGGTTCAAGCTGTATTCAGATGAGGGCATGGAACATGTTGCTGACATTAGATGGATCTTGGCTGAAAGCCAAGAATAACAGAAAGATGTTTAACTGTGCTTTATTGACTACACAAAGGCATTCGATTGTGTGAATCATAACAAGCTATGACTAGCATTGCAGAGAATGGGGATTCCAGAACACTTAATTGTGCTCATGAGGAACCTGTATATAGACCAAGCAACATTGCATGGTTTAAAATCAGGAAAGGTGTGTGCCATGGTTGTATTCTTTCACCATACTTGTTCAATCTGTATACTGAGAAAATAATGAGAAGTTGGATTATGTGAAGAAGAATGTGGCATCCGAATTGCAGGAAGACTCATTAACAACATGTAATATGCAGATAATACAGCTTTGCTTGCTGTAAATGAAGAAGACTTAAAATATTTACTGATGAAAATCAAAGATCACAGCCTTCAATACGTTCAATGTAAAGAAAACAAAAAATAGCATCATGATATATGGAGAAAATATTAAAATTGGAAAAGGCCTCATATTTCTTGGATCACTATCAATGCCCAGTCAAGAAATTAAATGATGTATTGCATTAGACAAACCTGCTTTCAAAAGATCTCTTTAAAGTATTCAAGAGCAAAGATGTCAATTTGAGAGCTAAGATGGGACTGACCCAAACCATGGTATATTCAATAGCCTCATATGCATACAAAACTGGGAAAATGAATAAGGAATACCATTTAAATGTTTATGCATTTGAGTTATGGTATTGGAGAAGAATATTCAAAGTCCCATGGATTACCAGAAGAACAAAGAAGTCTGTGCTGGACTCCAGAATTCTACTTAGAAGCCTATATGGCAACATATTGTCTCTCATTCTTCAGATGTAATATCAGGAGGGATCAGTCCTTGGAGAATTACATCATGCTTGGTAAAGTGGACAGTCAGTGTAAAAGACAGCCCCAAATGGCACAATGGCAGCAGCAGTCAGCAATGATTGTGAGGATTGCGTAGAACCAGATATTTTGTTCTGTTTTGCATAGGGTCCCTTGCAAATCGAAACCAATTTTATTGGCATCTAACAACAGCAAGAATGGTGTGAAGCAGGCCAGTGTGTCTCCATAAATTGTGGATACTTTCAAAAATATAATAATGTCAGAGTGGTAATGGGACTCGGGATGTAGGGTGGTGGCAGATCACGTAGAATCCTGATAGTCAAACTGTTATCCTGTGAATGATTACCATTGGCATCATCTGAGAGTTTGTTAGAAATATAGATTCTTAAGCCTTAACCCAGTCCTTCTAAAACTGAATATCACTTTACAAGTTCCCCAGGTAATTTGTATGTGTAATAAGGTTTGAGAAGTGCCAATATAGAACCATATAGGACATTCTAAGGTATTTGATTTTTATTCATGTGTATATGTGTGGATGAGGGTTATAAAACTTTGAAGGGTCTTGAACAGCAAAGTCACATGATCTAACTCATAAGTTTTCTATACTATGACTTAGTGATATGTTGTTGTTTTTAGGTACCGTTGAGTCAGTATTGACTAACTGACCATTTGCACAACAGAACGAAGCATGACCTAGTCCTGCACAAACCTCACAGATGTTACTGTATTTGAGCTCCACTGATAATTCCAGGTTCCTTGATAACCAACATTTAAGGATCTAGGGAGGAAATGGGCTTTAGATTCTAGACAAAGCTTGTTGGGAAATTGGTGAGTGTGGGGATGACAGGAGAAGAAAGCATGTTTCCAAGAGCACACTGAAGGGAGATCCTTCTTCTTGCATCTGATGATGTCAGGGTGGAACGTGGATAATTAACTTATCTGAAGTTAACAGACTTGAGGGCATTGCTTCCCATAGCTGACTGAGGTTGAAGAGGATAGTTTCTGATGTGTGCAAAAGACCTAAGGGTATATAAATGATAACAAAGTTACAAAAGAGGATAAAAGAGTAAGTAGAAAATAAATGTCAACTCTTACACAATTTAACATGTAGTGATCCTCGAATCCCTAGACAGGATTGCAATGAATTGGAACTGACTTGACAGCACTTACAACAAGTCCTGGTCTAAGTGTCTCAAATCCATGAAAACCATAGTTTCTTTTAGGTTGATTAACTCCCCTTCTTCTTATAACTATGGAGTATGATTTGGCATTGTGTAAAACTGCCGAAGTATATGGCAATTCATAAGCCAGAAGCAGAAAAAAGGGCAGGAGCCAGTTTGAGCTTCAATGAGCAACTAGATGCATGACCTTAAACTCCAGAGTAAGCCCTTATTATAGAAATGAATAACCAAACTGAATACAGCTTGGGGAAAAACAAGGTACAATACTAAACAGCTCTGGATTTATGAAAATGCCAAGAGTTCTGGGCTGTCATAGCATCGGGCATGGAGGTAACAGTGTATTTGCTACATTTGCCCTTTTGCCAAATGATTTCAACAAACAAAATATGATTCACTTTAGCGCTTCAGCCTGCAGCTGAGAGCTCAGCTCCCACTGGCGTATATTCTACTCTCCTGAAATCAGAGCTGTTCAGTCTGTGACAGTCATCACACAATGAAAGAAGAGAACTGCACCAGTGGGAGAGTGAAACACACATAAACATCTTTGCCAGCAGTCCTGCCAATGCATTTTTAATGCCCGGGGTTGTTTTGTTATTGCTGTTGTTATTGTTCTAATTTGTATGGTTTTAAACTTATTTGTTAATAATAATTTTCATGGATATTTACATTCAAAATCTGTCTTGAGATAGTTTCACAAATAGGAATGGCAAAACCTAAAATCATACACTTAAGTGATCATAAAATTTTAACTGGAGTAAGTCAGCTTTTATAGCATCCAAGCTCCCTGGGGAATGAGGACGGAAACAAAGAGACAAAGGAACAGAGTTGAGAGGGAGGAAAAGACGGGAGGAGATAAAAAAGATTAAAAAAAAAATGAAGGAAGGTCAGAAAAAGGAAGAGAGGAGAAAAGAAGGAAGGAAGAAAGAAATAATGAAAGAAAGAAGCAATAACATATATATATATATATATACATATATACTAAAGCACATTAATATTTTCCACTCTTCTGTTTTTCTGAATATTGCAATGAATTTTAGAATATATATTTCCCTATATGCATTTAGGACTCTTGGTGTGAGAACAACAAGATCAGCAATTCAAACCCTCCAGCTGTTCCTCGGAAATCCTATGCAGGGTTACAAGGAGTCAAAACAGGCTCAATGGCACTAAATAACAACAACAATATAAACTTGAGAATGTGTTTCAGAAATTATATTGATTCTATCAATTAGAGTGTGTGCTGTTGAGGGTAATAAAGTGCTGTCTTTTAACAGAGCATATATTTTTCAATTGCCTTTTTTCATGGTGATTTGATCCATGATGAAAGCCAGACCTGCTCTATTCCTTCTTTTTAATTAGCTATATTCAATTCTAATTCATTTATTTATATTTTTACTCATTCCTTTAATCAACAGACATTATTAAGTGGCTGCTAAATACTAGAAATTGTGTTAGGCATGAGGAATGTAAAGATGGTTAAAAGACTAATGAGGAAAAGTAAGTAAAATGCCCAGTAGTAGCTGACCCAGACAGAGAAGCTAACCTGAAAAACTGTTTGTTGTTGTTATGTGCTGTGGAGTCTGTTCCAACTCATAGCGACCCTGTACAGGGTTTCCGAGGTTGTAAATCTTTATAGGAGCAGAAAGCCTCATCTCTCTCCCGCAGAACAGCTGGTTGTTTCACTGGTAGTTTCGAACTGCTGACCTTGCGGTTCACAGCGCGATTCGTTACCATTACGCTACCAGAGCTCCTTGAAAAAGTGTTTATGACACGTAAATTCTATCTCCCACAGCCTGGGGGATAAGGATAGTTTAGATCATTCAAGGTTTCTGAGAAGAAGTGATGAACTTTGAATAAGTGGTGCTTTAATACGCAAACAGAGATAGGATAAGTAGGATGGGAGGTAGGGCAGCCTAGTCAAAACTTTGGAGCTGAGAAGAATACCAAATATGAAGGAAACAAAAAACAGTACAGTTACAATAGGTGCTCCGTTAAAGAGAGAGGGTTGGTAGACACAAATCTGTGCTTGTGAAACAAAGAAATCGGCTGGGTGGTTTATCTGCTGAAGCTGCAACTGGACTTTAATCATGGAGTTCTAACAAAATGAGTAAAAGGTGTAAAAACAATAATAAAACACTTGAAAAGAAATTTCTTTTCCAAAGGGTGGGAAAGTGTTGCTCTGTATCTCAGCTTTCTTTTGCGTCTTTAAAATTGTGGGAATGGAATAAGTGAGTTCTGAGACATCTGGATCTAGTAGTCAGCTAGTTTTGGTAGAATACTAAATCTAACTTCTTTAATAACTGCAGAAGACCCTAGCAGAAGCACTCAGACTTTGTTATCAAACCTAACAAATATAAACCCACTGATTTTGAATAGATTTAAGCTTACGGTGACCCTCTAGAATAGAGTAGAACTGTCCCAGAGTGGTTCTTTATGGAAGCAGATAACCTCTTCTTTTTCCCTTGCAGCAGGTGATAGGTTTGAACTGCTGACCTTGCAGTTAACAGTCTGAAGCTTAGTGCATTAAGCAACTTTAAGTCACTACATTCATAACTTCATTGTAAGTCCTGATTTAAGACATATTCTCAAGCTCAAGTAAAAATATTCTTCAAAAAGATTCCAACTTCATAGGTTCTAGTATCCTAAAGAATAAATGTGTGCATTTTTGTTTTCTTGTGGCTCCACTATATTTGCAAACTTCTTTATTCAACAAATATATTAAATGGTATACTGCCTTGATTTATTAATTATTCCTTCAAAGTAAACTCAAAAATTTAAAAATGCATA
>NW_006408945.1:968396-989721 GCF_000296735.1 Chrysochloris asiatica | reverse complement strand
AGAAAAATATTTAAAATCATAAATTTTACTTCTAGCATTAACTTCTGTTAATAGCTGCATGTACATATTTATTATTACACAAATGCATATTGTTTGTTGTTTAGTTTTGAATGGTTAACTCTGAGTATGAATTCTTAGCTATTATTAACGATTAGAATCGACACAAAGCTAATTTCTAAAAGGCAGAGGTTGATCTTCCAATATCTGCATTATCTAATTTCTCCATTTCTGACACAAACAATTTTATGGTACTCTCTCTATTAGGTTTGATAATTCATTACAATTTGCACAAAATTCACAGAATTATCAGACCTGCATTGACAACTTTAGTATAACAGAAAAGGACATATACGAAACATAGGTATGTGTGATGGTAAAAGTTGTGAGTCAGTGTGGCTAGACCATGATTCTCCACAGTTTGGAAGTTCTGATGTAATCATCCCCATGAGGAAATTGAATATAATGTAATGACCTTCATGATGATAGAGGTATTTAGCCTTATTCCAGTCTATACGGACGTTCTGGCAAAGCTGTTTGCTTTCTGTTGTATCAAATCCTACATTTGGTTCATAATGACCTAAATTTCTGTTCTTTGAACATGAGCTAGTGGCCTGCCTAACCTGGAATTCCTTGGCCTCCACAGCCTCAGCAATCTGCCATCTGGCCTCCTGATCTTGGGTTCATTCGCTTCTACAGTTACATGAGTCAGGAGAAAACTCTTAGCCTCACTTCTGACCCACAGGCTTCAGACTTGTCAGTCTTGACAACCACATGAGCTATTCTCTTGAGGCAAATCTATTATATAAACTTCTCTATTATATATATGATATATATATATAAACTTGTGGTTTTGCATCTCTGGAGATCCCAGCATAAGGTGGAAATCAGAGGGCTCCCAGAAGAAAGTATCAATATTTAAAATGGGATCCTTTTGTTGTTGGTGTGTTGAGTCTGTTTCAATTTATAGTGACCCTATCTATGCACAACAGAACAACACATTTCCCAGTCCTAAAAATTGTTATTTTCAGCACATTGTTGCAGCCACTGTGTTGATTTTACATCTTAGTTAAATCTTCTCTTCTTCTTTTTTTTTTTTTTCCTGACACTTGACTTTACCAACCATGATGTCCTGGAGCTGTATCCTCCAGATAACATGTACAAAATAGATCAGATGACGTTTCCCCATCCCAATTCTAAGGAGCATTCTGGCTGTACTTCTTTAAAAAAAAAAATGTTTGTTCTGATAGTGATACTTTAAATATTTTCTGCTTACACCACAATTCAAATTAATCAATTCTACTCCTGTATTCCTTATTCATTGTCCAGCTTTCACACTCATAGGAGTCAACTGAAAACACCGTTGTCTAATCAGATTTTCCTTAGTCCTCGCACCACTTGTCTGTCAGTTTGTCATACTATGGTGGCTTACATGTTTCTGTGATTTTGGAAACTATGCCATTGGTATTTTAAATACCTGCAGGGTCACTCATAATGGACAGGTTTCAATTGATCTTCCAGACTAAAACAGACTAGGAAGAAGGAGAGATGGACTACTTCTAAATTCTTCATCACTGAAAACCTTATGAATAGCAGTAAAACATTGTTAGATGTTGTTGTTGTTGTTAAGTACTGTGGAATTGGTTCCGACTCATAGTGACCCTGCACAGGGTTTCCGAGGCTGTAAATCTTTACGGGTGCAGAACGATTCCATCTTTCTCCGATGGAATGGCCGGCAGTTTCCAACTGCCGACCTTGAGGTTAGCAGCCTGATTCATAATTGAATATTGAAGCAATATGATGAGTTCTTCAGATTTGAAGGCACTCAAAATATGACTGGAAAAGAGCTGCCTCCTCAAAGTAGAGTTGACTCTTATGATGTGAATGGAGTAAAGATTTCATGACCTCCATATGCTTATTGGGCACAACTTAAATCAGGAGAAATAGCTGCAAACGTCCATTAATAATCAGAACATGGAATATATGAAGTTTGAGTCTAGGAAAATTGGATGTTGTCAAAAACAAAATGGAATGCACAAATGTCAAAATCCTAGACATTAATGAGTTGAAATGGACTTGTATTGGCCATTTTGAATGTGACTATCACATGATTTTGGAGTCCTAGTGTGGCACTATGGGTTAATGAGCCAGACTGCAATGCCGTTTGAACTGCTAGGTTGGCGGTTCAAACTCACCAGCTGCTCCTTGGAAACCCTATACAAGGTCGCTATGGGTCAGAATCAACTCAATGGCACTCAACAACAACATCACATGATTTACTATGCCAGTAATAATAAAATGAAGAATGGCATCATATTCATCATCAAAAAGAAATTTAAGGAGCTCTGGTAGCGTAGTGGTTACGAATCGGGCTGCGAACCTTAAGATCAGCGGTTCGAAACTACCAGCCGCTCCGCGGGAGAAAGATGAGGCTTTCTACTCCCGTAAAGATTTACACCCTCGGAAACCCTGTACAGGGTCGCTATGGGTCGGAACCGACTCGACGGCACTTAACAACAACAACAACAACAATCTTGAAGTGTACGACTGTCTGTGAAGGATAATAACCACACATCTACTGGTGTGGCACTATAGGATAAACACTGTACTGTGAATCACAAGATCAGCAGTTCAAACCTGACAGCTGCTTCTCTGAAACCCTATACAGGGTTACCATGAAGCACTTAACAACAACAACAAAACAAGGAAGACCAGTTAATGCAGTTATTATTCAAATTTATGCATCAACTACTAAAGCCAGTGATGATGAAATTGAAGAATTCTACCTACTTTTTCAGCCTGAAATTGATCACTCATGAAATCAACACATACTAAAAATCACTGGTGATTGGAATGCAAAGGTTGGAAACAAAGAGGGAGGATCAGTTGTTTAAAAATATGGCCTTGGTGATAGAAATGATACTAGAGATCACATGACAGAATTTTGCAAGACCAATAATAACTTCATTGCAAATATCTTTTTCAAATAACATAAAAGATGACTATACACAGAAAGACCAGAAGAGCTGTGGATGACATCTCTACATATGCATTTTGGCTCTTGTAAATGTGTTTTAATTTTCCTTGGCTTCCTTCTGAACGTTGTAACTTGGAAGGAGCAAGCTCTCTTTTTTTGAAACTTTTTATTGAAAATTAAGTTACTAAACTTTCAGATTTACATTCAACAAATAATATACTTTGTTTCATCTCAATGATTACAATCCCCTTCTTATAACAGCAGTTACCCTATTTCCTCCTTCTGGTTCTTATTTCCATTTTACCCTCCTTCTGAACTTTGTCCTTAGGTAAATGTTGCTCTTTTTGTCTTAAATGTTTGATCATTTCATGATGAGCTTTAGCTTAAAATTATTTTTGCACCACAAGGTAAAAACTTGGCCACAAGGGTGAGTTCCATTCCAGACCTGAAGGGTGACTGAGGGTCACAGTCTCAGGTTCTTCTTGTCTCTTTCAGACCAGTAAGTCTCTAGTCTGTTTTATTATTTTGAGTTTTGTTCCACATTTTCTCCCACTCTAATGCGATCCCTTTCAGATAAGTTGGAAGTGGTATCTCAGACACCATCTCTCCTGGTCTCAGAGAAGCAAGTTTGTTTATTTATTTATTTATTTATTACTTATTTTTAAGATTTTCTATTTCATGTTTATTATCAGTGCATCAATAGAGAACATTTTGCAATAATTGGTGACATGTAGTGTAGACACCAACAGTATTACTTCTTCCCACAAACACCAAGTACCAGTCTTTTCTTGTAAATATTGATTTAGCCTAAAGAAAAGAACGAAACATGCATGATTTCAGGAGATGGTGATACCATCAGCATAATTCACTCTTATCACACGCATTATTTGACCATTTTAAAAAGCATTATAAAACTTACACAGATGTTCTCACTATAAAGACTCCCAAAGACTATATGATAAAATTAAACTAAAAACTCCACTTTAGAAAAAGTAGGGAGTTATTTTTCTCATTTTGACTTTAAGATTTATTGTTATCATTATTGTTTTTAAAACTGTTTTAAATCTGTTAAAAAATATGCTAGGGAGTGTGTTGAGAGAAGCAGAGAAAATGGAGCTTTTGGGTGATGGATTCAATAGGCCTGAAAATATTTTTTAAAGCAAATGTTTCATATAAGAGCCTTTCAGAGCAAGATGAATTTATGAGTACTTTTTGTGTTGATTGCTCCCATGGGAGAGAGGCCTTCCTGATGAATGGGCATTTACAGATAGCGTTGGCTATTTCCAATGCTTCATCTTTTACTAAAACAATATTATAAGATTCCATGTACTTTTCTAAAAGTTCATCTACTTTATCATTTAGATACCCAATTTTCAGAATGTGTTCAACATTGGTAAGTCCATCTGCCATTCTTAAGTCTCTCTGGGAGTCTCCCAACAGGATTATGTTGCAGTTGTCTTTTAGGTGATTGAAATAGTCTGTGTTCTTTAAGGCACTATCCTGCTTGTTAAATATATGAATTAATTGTCCATTAAATCCTCTGAGTATCCCATTTCCATCAAAATCCATTAAATCGGACACAACTTTGTTATTTGTATGACAAACATCAACTTGGCAAATAACCTCCACTAGTATATCACCAATACCAGAAAAGATGAACAAAGTTTGATACTGTGTTGTTTGAGTTTGTCCAAGAAATTTTCATATCCGTCCTTGATCATAATGTCAGATTCTTCCATAATTTCTTTAATTTTAGCTTTTGGTAAAGCTTGTTCAATAAGCAAACTATGTGACTTAGTGTACCATTCCACCACATTTGGATACTTCTCATCTATGATAACAACAGAATCAACTTCAGTGGCATAATATTCTATCTTTAGTTGAAAACCCTTTTTTTTTTTATATTCATCTGTAACCAGTTTAGTTTTCAACAACATTATGACACATTTATTGGAAAATCTACTTAGTGTCATATCAAAGTCTGTTATTATCTGAAGTTTGGTAGCTCCTGCTTTAATGGGGCCACAGATAATTTCTTATACTCATGTTGGGTTCTTGATGCAAGCACAACTTTTTTGGAATCCTAGCATCATTTTCAAAAATACAACAGACTCTTGATTAGGCATTTATTTATCCAATCTTCATCCTGATGGTCTTAGTCCTCCGCCTCATCTTCCTTTTCAAGGTGAATATGTAGTGTGCTAGCACCACCCCTGCCACTAGGACACACAGGTTGGCAGTCGCTACACTACTGCTTCCAGCCTAGCCCCATTGACAGATATATGTGTGATGGAGAGCGTCTTACCCTTTCAAACAAACTGAAGTTCACTCCCAAATACTGCTTGTCATCTCTCTTGAACCATACACTTCTCTAGGTAAAGTTCCATTAGCTAGACTGATTGCTGCTGACCACAGCTCTAAGCACATTACAGTTCTTCTACCTAGGTCTGTGTGTTTCTGTCACAAGGGCTTTTATGCCCTAACAGAGACCATCCTCTCAATTCTCAGTGTAGAAACTCCCATAAAGCCTCTATAGTTCATCCAGACCCAATCTCCTCTCTGATCACTCTGCTGCCACATTTTTGACTGGTCCATCAGCTTTTAGCCACTGTTGTTTCTTTCAGTCACTACCGACTGCTCTGCTTTCTGCCTGGTTTCTCTCTTCACCCAGGACCTGCGCTGCATCAGTATTGCAGCTCATTAGCAGTGTTACAGCTCATGTAACTGCTCCAGACCAGGTCTGGGAGGGTCCTTTATGTAGTGTTTACTGTTGTTAAGCTCCAAAAGATCAGTTCCAAGTCATAGGGTTTCTGAGGAGCTGTTGTTAGATTTGAACCACTGACCATGTGATTAGTAGTCCAGTGCTTATCCTACAGTGCCACATCATTAGTTATTCATTCTAATGGTGGGTTGCCTAGTCAGTTTGTACCCACCCTCTATTTCTAGGCAGATCAGAACCCAGAAAATGATCACCATCTCAGGAATTATCTTTCTAAGCTGTTTTCCAAAAACTAAAGGCAAATAGGCCACAGAAAGGAACCCCTTGTGCCAAAGAACTCTTGAACAAAATGGTATTACTTTGATGCTTTTTTTCCAATTTCTCTAATGTGATTAATGAAAATATCTCATTTTAATTTTTATTTCTCTGATTAAGAATGCTGAACTTGGTTCAATATATATTGACGTTTGTAAATCTACTGAATTGTTTTATTTATTATTTTTTATTAATAATTTTATTTTCCTTATAGCTTTTAATCATTAAAACAAATAAACACTGATATCAGTAGTTTGTCTCCTAGTTACTCTACCTTTAGCCCTTTAGAGACTTCTGCTTCAATCCATTTCCATTTTTACATATAGGCTCTCAGGGAAGCAGATGGACTAGCAGGCAAACAGGATTTGGTCATGTCTTAATGTAAATCCACATGTCCATAAGACAACATTTTTTTTCTTTTTGCCAACCCATTCTTTAAAAGAGCAGCATTTACTTTTTCAATAATGGGAAAAGCCAAGTAGTTTTGTAAATACTCCGCAAAGCGGCCCGCTATTTGCTATCTTCCTATCACGGAGACTATTAATATAGATAGGAATTTCACGAAACTTAGTTCCCTTGTAGAGTATATATACAGATAAGCTTAATTTTTAAAGCTTTTTTTTGGATGTTTTCCTAGATGCTTTTGTGGAAATTGGACATCTACTAGAGTTTTTAATAGATGATTTTCTGGTCAAGACATTAGACTTTCAAGCCCATGTATGTTTCCATTACATTAAGCTGGAAGACATTCATGCAGATTTTGAATTTTTAGTTTTTTGTGATACTTCCCTTCCCCAGTGGCAGGATGAAGAATCAGTGTAGGTTTCATTTACGTTTTTGTGAGTACTATTCCTGACTGTCCTTTCATATCCTCAAAAGAACCTCGCTCTTCTCACAATCTGATTTACGTTTTATGTGTTATACTGTAACTTTTTTCTTCTCAACTGTAGAATTCAGTTCTCATACTAAAATATAAAAGCCACAGCTACTAGCATATCCTTCTGCTTTTATGTTTCTCAGATTAATTGTCATCTTGGGTACTAAAGCTTCCAATTACAAATTCCTTCTCTCTTGTTAAATATCCATAACTTTATTAGTTTCCTTATTTTAAATCAATATGTCTTGCAAATTCCTTTAGGGCTCTGCCATCTGGCACCAACTTAATTGTGCTCGGCCTGGGAGATAATAATAAAATATCAGCCTGGGAGATAATAAATAAAATTTGAATGCCTTGATAGTATTTGGGTAATAAATATATGATGATACAAAACTATGTTTGGTAGGAAATAACCTGACTTTTCCATTTTCCCTTAATTTCTTATGTTATAAATAATGTCAAATATTGGATTTCAAGACTGAAAAAAAATAAGTCAAAACCTCTATAACTCAAGATAGCACTTCTTTATTTCTGTTTTAAGAAATTGGTTTATAATATAATTTGAGCATATCACACTGATGTTGCTGTCAGCTGCAACTTAGTCCTCAGACTGATATCTTTGTTCTTGAAAGTTAAGTACTTGTAAATATATAATTTAATTTACATTTTTCAGTCACTATTCTGGCTAGGATTAAGTTGTTGTTAAGTACCATCGAGTCAGTTCCCAAAGAGAGTGACCGTGCATATGGTTGCCGACCTTGCAGTTAGCAACCCAGCGCTTATCCTATAGTACTACACCAGGCTGTAGGATAAACACTATTGTTATTGTTAAGTGTCGTTGAGTCTATTCTGACTCATAGAAACCCTTAATAGGGTTTCAGAGGAGCAGCTAGTGGGTTTGAACTGCCGACGTTGGGGTTTACGGTCCAGTACTGATCTATAGTGCCACACTGGAAGTCCAAGCACTATGTTGTTGTTGTGAAGTGCTGTTGAATTGATTCCGATCCATAGTGACCCTGTATAGGGTTTCCAAGGAGCAGCTGGTGAGCTTGAACCACCGACCTTTCAGTTCAAATGACTTTGCAGTCTGACGCATTAACCCACAGCGCCATGCCAGGACTCCAACCACTATAGTATCCATCATTTTTGCTGCAATTAAAATTAGATTGTCTTTGCTGGTCATATAAAGTCCATATACCTGAGAAATCGTGGCGCTGTGGGTTAATGCGCCAGACTGCAAAGCCGTTTGAACTGCAAAGTTGGTGCTTCAAGCTCACCAGCTGCTCCTCAGAAACCCTATACAGGGTCCCTATGGGTTGGAACCAACTTGACAAAACTTAACAACAACAAAAACCTGAGAGATCAGATTCAATCTAACCCATACCGCAAAAATTGACTCATCCTCATAGAGGTTTTCAAAGTCAGAAGAGATCAATAACCTAATAACCCAACCCGAGCAAGAGAGGCAAATTAGAATGGGGTGAAGTGCGTGTGTAGTTGAACAAAATAAACACTAAAAACCCATATTATTCTGACATGCCAATTGAGATGTGTTGGTTTTCCAAAACTCTCTGGAAACGATTCCCTGTGACTATTGCCCATTGCTGTGGTGCTGTGGGTTAATACATTGTACTGAAAAGTCAGTTTAAACTGCAGGGTAGTAATTCAAGCTCACCAGCCGCTCCTTGGAAACCCTCTGAAGGATGCTATGAGGTGGAACCAACTCGATGGCACTTAACACCAACAACATTCCCATATACATTGCAGTCATAGAGATGATATGAAATGTGGAAATTCTCTAGTTTAATCATATTATTTTAAACTGAAGAAAGCTATATTCCTATACCTAATAGGGTTAAGTGACTTATTACGGCCACATGGATAATTAGTGTCAAGATTTATGACCACAACCCATATAGCTTAGTACCTGGTCACTCGCTCTTTCTCCCACAATTATAGAATTTAGGTATATAATAGTCTCCCAAAGCTAATTAAAAGTCACCTTGCAATTTCCTTAAAGTGTTTCTCAAATTTTAGAAGATAATAAGAATTACCTAAAATGGATGTTCAAAATTCATATTCTCAACATCCAAACCCAAATATTAAGGATACATTGGATCTGTTGGGCACTACAAGAATTAATTTGTAAACAAGTACTCCAGGAATTTCTGCCAAGTATGTTTACAGATATCTAGAGAATCACTTTTCTGGGTGTTTAAAACAGGGCTGGGGAATATCCAGCTTCTGAAATCATTTGGTCTGGCCCTGCCAAGACAGCCACAGTTCCAGTCATTACATTGTTGTTATTAAAATGTTGTCGAGTTCTTTCCAACTCATAGTAACCCTCTGTAAGTCTTACAAGGAGTGACTGAAGAGTTTGAACTGCTGACCTTGTGGTTCAAATTGGCCTAATGGCCCAGTGTTTTATCCTATAGCACCACACCAGGACTCCAGCCATCACATTGTTGTTGTTTTTAAGTGCCGTCGAGTCAGTTCCAACCCATTGCGACCCTGAACAGGGTTTCCGAGGCTGTAAATCTTTACGGGAGCAGAAAGCCTCATCTTTCTCCCATGAAGCAGCTGGTAGTTTCGAACTGCTGAGCTTGTAGTTCACAGCCAGATTTGTAACCACTACGCTACCAGAGCTCCTTAGCCATCACATTAGGGTATGAGTTAATTAAATATTGACCAATATAGCAGGCAAATTTTTAAGTTGGTAATGTTGTATGGTGTGTGAATTATATTATAAATTTTGGCAGAAAAAATATTCCCAACCCATGATTTTGACAAAAAGTCTCAGTACCACCTGGGACTTGCTGGAAATGCAAATCCTTAGACCTCACACCAGAACTAACTATTCAGAGACTTTTGAGGTATGGCCTAGGGATTTGTATTTTTATTAGCTCTTTGGATGATTCTGATGCAAGTTTAAATTTGAACAGTCGTATATGCTATAGTTTAATATAAGTAAGCCACTCATGCATTCTGTTTCATCCCAACTAGACACATTCAGAATTTGGTGTCCATAAGTCATTTGTGGTTGTTAGGGGTCATCTAGCCACTTCCAGCTCATAGTGACCTTATATACAACAGAACAAAGTATTGCCCTGTCCTGCACCATCCTTACAGTCATTGCTATGTTAAAGTGCATTGTTGCAGCAACTGTGTCAATCCATAACGTATACATGTAGGAAATCTAAAATCTTTTATTACCTTAACTGATAAAACCAAGGCTTGCTTTGAAACATCGTGGGCCTTTTTTTGCATACATGCTTTTCTTGATAAGGAACAAAACCTTTCCTATCTTTGTTCCTTGCATCCAATTGATCAAAAGCAAGAGGTTAAATTAGGGCACATAAGTAGTAAGTGTTGTTTTTCTTCTTGTGGTGGCATTTGTTTCATAGGAACAAGACAAGACTTATCTGCTTACTGCATATCTCTACCTGGATGCCCTGCCATTGCCCCTGCCAGCCATGTGTCTAACACAGAACTAATTATCACTCTTTGCAAGTTGATGCTTATCTTTCTGTGTTCTTTATTTCTGTTAAAAGCACCAATAACCTTCCCTGTCATCCATCCTAGAAATTGAGGAGTCCGTTTCAATGCCTTCATCTTTCTTCCTAGAGCCAATTAATTGCTTCAACTATCAATCTTACCTCTATAGCACTTCTCCCATTTATTTCCTTTCCCTTTCTGCTTCCAGTTCAGTAATTCTCATCATTATTATTATCATCCGAGACTATGGAAATAACTAACTAATCGTTCTCCTCTTGCAAATTGATCATCCCTTAGTATAATTCTGATAGTGATCCATCTTTCCTCAAAACCTTGAAGTGTTTCTGCTTTATTTCAAATGCAAATTATTTATCTTAGCCTTCAAAGGGTTCTACAGTTTGTCATTAACCTTCCTTGTCATTCTTTATGTATTCATTCTTTTATTTCATTCAGAACAGTTATTGTGCAATTACTCTGTTTTGGAGATAGAGATCTAGGAGTCTTCTCTGTACTTTTGGATGTGTGCCCTGGAGTTGGTTCAGACTCATAGCGACCCTGTACAGGGTTTAAGAGGCTGTAAATCTTTATGGGAGCAGAACTCATCTTTCTCCTGCGGAACAGCTGGTAGTTTCGAACTCCTGACCTTGCGGTTGGCAGCCCGATTCGTAACCACTATATATTCTTATTGAAAGGAATTCTGGTGTGGCGCTGTGGTTAATGTGCTAGACTGTAAGATCTCTTGGTGGTTCAAGCTCACCAGCCACTCCTCAGAAACACCGTACAGGGTCGCTATGAGTTGGTAACTACTTGACAACATGTTACAACAACAGCAGCATATTCATATCATACTAAGTTACTAGCTCTGCTTTATATCCTCAATATTCTCACATGTCTGTTGTTGTTCTTTCTTTCCCCTCATTTGAAATCCAGTTTTCCACTGTCTTCTTTTTATGGCATTATGCTATTTATTGTCCAGGTCTATTTCAATTGTTCTTATGAAGTCTTCTCTGGTTCTCTTGCCTAAAATATTTTTTTCCATCCACTAATTTTGTACTGGATGGGAAACAAAAATTTATTTTAGGCAAGAGAAACAGCAAAGACTAAATAATTCCATCCACCAATCTCCTGTAGGAGTCCTGTTGTGGTGCTAATGCGTCAGAATGCAAAGTCGTTTGAACTACAAGGTCAGTGGTTCAAACTCACCAGCTGCTCATTGGAAACCCTATACAGGGTTGCTATGAGTCGGAATCGACGCAATGGCACTTAAAAGTTTCTGGTAATGACTTAGCTACCCCCTCATGTCATGTGATAATTACTTAACATTATAATTAACTGTGCCTATCGCTGTAATGCAAAGACATTTGAACTGCAAGGTTGGCGGTTCAAACTCACCAGCTGCTCCTCGGAAACCCTATACAGGGTCGCTATGGGTCAGAACTGACTCGGCAGCACTTAACAACAATAAAAGCGCTGTAATATGAGCCCTGGGCAGCTAACCCCAAGGTTGGCAGTTCAAATCCACCAGCAACTCCTTGAAAACTGTTTACAGGGTCGTTATGAGTCAGGACTGACTCCATGGCACTTAATAGCAACAGCAATTTGTCTTTCTGCTTAGGCAAGTGGAGAGTCAGCAAAAGATAGGAAGACCCAACTAGATGGATTGAAACAGTGACAGCAACATTGGGCTCAAACATAACAATTGTGAGGATGTTGCAGGGCTGGACAATGTTTTGTTCTCTTGTACATAGGTGCCACTCAGTAGCATCTATCAGCAATCAATCTGCCCTTCTAGATTGGAAACTTCCCTTGGCCAATTTGTTGTGTGCCGTGGAGTCCTTTCTGACTCATACCAACCCTGTATAGGATTTTTTAGAGGTTTTAGTGCCAACTTTGTGGTTAGCAGTCTAGTACTTATCCTACCGTGCCTCACCAGGGTCAGGATCCATGTCTAATTAGTCAGGTTATCCCTTATTTCTCTAGTACCTCATATGTAACAAATGTGTTATAAATCTATAGTGAAGAATACAAAAAGGTCTAGGATTGGCTATCTGTCTCAAGTTTGCTTCTAATGCCTCTTTATAGTTTTAGTAACTAAATATTTTGGAGCAATCAATTTCAAAATTAATTTAAACCCTCAAAATCTCAGTCTTCATGGTGTGCTCTTAAAGGAGTAGACTCCCCCACCCACCCTATAAACTGGGTGGCATGATTTAGTCACCATCTTGACAGTGTTTCCACACAGTGATTTATCTGAATGGTTCGGACTTGGGACTGCTAACGTGTAAAAGTTGGCAGTGAGAACCTACCCAGTGGCACCGTGAAAGATAGACCTGATAGTCTACTTTTGTTAAGATTACAGAGAAGAAAACCCTATAAGAAAGTTCTACTCTGTAACACGTGGCGTCATCGTAAGTAAGAATCAACTTGATGACTACTTTTTTAAAAATGTTTTATTGTAAATTATGTGATAGTTTACATGGGAGAACATTAGTTTTACATTCATCCTTTCATTGCCATGGTTACAATCCCCTCCATGCATCATCAAACAACCAACCAAAGGGTCCTACAAGCTTGCCCCCCAGTCATCAGCCCACAGCCCCTCTCCCTTTCTAGTTCTAAAGTCCCCAGCTGCTCCGTCTCTCCACATCATCATCTCTGCTTCCATATCAGGCATCACTGCTTCTCTGGGTAGGGTCCTGCTCTCTGCTCTTCTCCCTTGATGGTCCCAGGGACCTCTACTACTAAACTGAAAAGTTAATCACTCCCCTCCTTACTGCAAAATGTCTACCTTTACATTTCCAACCCTCACAATCAGTCCTGATAACAATTATTCACCATTGTATCACAGGAGACCTATCTGCATTTCATTTCATCAGCCCCACCTAGACAGATTGGATACTACTCACTGGAGATTCAACCTTCCTCCATGCCCTCCGGATTTAGGTTACCTCTTGAAAGCTTGTAAGCCAGTCACTTCTTGCCTTTGTAGCCCCCCCATTTTGGGTAGCCAATGTCCAATGTCTACTCTGTGTATGGAGGGAGTGGGAATGATCCTAAAGATTTGTTCCCTCTTTTGAGCTACTGCATCCATAGGTGTAGGTCAAGTTCATCAAATTCTATGAGAATACTTTTTTTTTTTCCTCTTCTTTTTACTTCTAGTTGAGCTCTGATCATCCAGTCATTGAAGCCAGGTCAAGTGGGTATTATCTGCAAGTGTGGGTGTACTTGTGGATACCCTCTCTTCTTATCAGCTAGATGCTTCACTCTCCACTCTAGTCCTCTGTGGCTATGTGACTGACTCCGGGCCCAAGAATCTCCAGGTCTTGCCACACTGCTGGCCAACCAGGTCTCCACCTGGGTTCATAGGAGTCTATTGAATGTTGGATGACAATACTTTTTAACCAGTCTAAATGATATGATTTTCATTTTATGTGCATCTTTTTATTTTTTAACTCTGAAATAGTTCTTTGATTGGTGATTGTGATTGTGTACCATCTAGTTTGTTCTAATGGATAGTGGCCCTGTATAGGGCTTCCTAGGCTGTAAATCTTTATGGGATCCAAAAGCCTCATTTTTCTTCCATAGAGCAACTAGTCAACTTGAACTGATCAAATTACCTTGCAGTTAGCAGTCCAACTCTGACTGACTACACAACCAGAGTTCTTTATTGCTTTGATTGTTCTTGTTAAAGTGTTGTTGAGTTGGTTCCAACTCATAGCCACCTTGTATAGGGTTTCAGAGGAGTGGCTGGTGGGTTTCAATTAATGACTGTGCCATTAACAGTTCAGTTCTTATCTTACAGTGCCACACCAAGACTCCACTGCTCTGATGGTTTTTGTGAAGTGCTGTGGAGACGGTTCCGACACATAGCGACCTTGTATAGGGTTTCCGAGGAGCAGTTGGTGGTTTTGTACTGCTGACCTTGTGGTTGGCAGTCTAGTACTGATCCTGCAGAGTCACATCAGAAGTCCTTTGGTTAGGGGTTGTTAATACTGAGTCCTGGTGTAGTGCTGTGGGCTCATGTGTTAGACTGCAAGGTCATTTGAACTGCATGGTCGGTGATTCAAGCTCACCAGCTGCTCCTTGGAAACCCTATACAGGATTGGTATGGGTCACAATCGACTCAATGACACTTAACAACAACAACAATATAGTATTACATTTATTTATGTTAGCCAAATCATAATTTATATGTGCTTCCTTTTTACCTTTTGGCTAGGATAAATGGGACTAGAGTTAAACAAATAAGACAAAATTAGTGAAGGGACGCATAGAACTCATGAAAAATAGGCAAGAACTACAATACTGTTTTGTTTTGTTTTTTTTCATTTTCCTCTGGTTCCGGTATATCTCTATAGCCCACTGTTGAATCCTGACATTATTTAAAAATAAAGTTGTTCTTCATGGATAGTGTGCATTCATTTTAATTTATAACTATGTTATATTAAAGTAGTATTTATTGTGATTACTGAGTTGTATATGTATAAAATGTATCATCTCAGAAGCTGGAGGAACATCTCATTAGCATCAAAGAAGAAGAACCAGGAGCAGAGAAAATCCTTTTGACCCTGAAACCCCTGCTCATTAAATTTCCTTGACCCAGTTACATAAATCTGTGACATTGGAGAAGTAGCAGAAGTGTAGCAGCAAGAACCAAAGCACAAGGCAGAGCAGTGGGCTTCATTACAGAGCAATAAATCTGAGTCACCCTATGGGGGAGGTTTGTTTGCTGAGTGGGTTGCCTCCAGGTACTTAATTGCAAGGGGCTAGGTTTGATGATCCATGGAGCTAAGTGGAGAGCCTTTGACTGAAGCTTATAGTGGAGTGTAATGCCTTTGAGGATTTATCAGCAACCCTAGAAGAGCTTTGTAACATTGCCTGAACACAGAGAGACTTGACTGAACGTGACAGGGTAAGAGTCTGTCCTGACTGGAAGTTACCTGAACATTCCTGAACCTGAATTATAACCTGTTCTCTTCCTTGCTGAACAAAAATCTGAGATGCTGTAGTATATAAAGAACAGTGTGGCATCAAGATCTGGGGGAAGACTAACAACTTGTGATATGCAGATTACACAAGTTTGCTTGCTGAAATCAATGAGAACTTGAATACATATTTAAGAACATCAAAGCTAAATTATATTATAGTGCACCTAAATGAATATATTATATAGCGCCTTAATATAATGGAAATGAAAATCTTTACAACTGGACCAATAAATAACATCAAAATAAATGGAGAATAGATTGGAGCTGTCAAAAACTTCACTTTGCTTGGAACCACATTCATTGCTCATGGAAGCAGCAATCAAGAAATCAAATGATGTGTTGCATTCAACAAAGGTGCTGCACAAGACCTCTTTAGCATGTCCAAGAACAAAATGTGAATCTGAGGACTAACTGAGCTTTACTCAAGCCATGATGTTTTTAATCACTTCATATGTATGCAGAAGTTGGAAAATGAATAAGGAAGACATGAGAAGAATTGATGTGTTTGAAATACGGTGTTGGTGAAGAATATTGAAAGTACAATGGACTGCCAGGACAACAAACAAACAAAGGAATACAGCCAGAATGCTCCTTAGAAGTGAGGATGGTGAGACTTTGTCTCTAGTACTTTGGATATATTACAGAAAGGACCAATCCCTAGAGAAGGACACCATGCATTGAAAAGTATAGGGTCAGTGAAAAAGAAGACACCTCCAACAAGATGGATTGACACAGTGGCAACAATGGGCTCAAACTTTAACAATAATTGTGAATATGGTTCAGAACCAGGCAGTGTTTCTTTCTGTAGTATAAAGAGTCGTTAAGAGTCAGAATCAACTGCCCTAACAACCTAACTGCCCTCAAATACCTCATACTTGTTAAATGTTGTGTCTGAGTTCTGTGTGACCACTACAATGAATTTTCAAACGCAGAACCATCAGGGAAAAGTTGTTTGGTGGGAATTATAAGGACTATGGTAGAAGAGCCAACTGAAGTAATCAACTGTACTATAATATACAAAAATACAAATAATGAAAACTTCTGATGATATTAGCATAAATTAATAGCACACGTTTGCGTATATTGTATATCTGGCTGTACTCCTTAATATTTATGCATTAATATTATACATTAATATGTTCATTGGATTAGTACAGAAAGTAGGTTCTAAATAATTTTTTTCATATTTATGCTTTATTTTACTTTTAGAATTAATTATTAATTTTGAACCATGTTTTGGAGAATTTACTTGTAAATCACTGACTATTTTAAGCCATACTTTCTTAAACATTTCTTGAAGTCTAAAATAATATATTAGATTTGTACTTATATTGTTTGAGCTTTCGAGTCAAATGAGATAGATTTTTCACTAACTACTTATGTGTCTAGACATGATCCTAAAAATTTCCAGGTAGATTTTCCTAAAAACAGGAAAATTGTAAATCATCATAATAGAGGGAAAAAATAATTAATTAAATTAAGAAAAATTAAAAAGAATTTAGAATGAATATATTTGTGCTCATAGATTTAGTCACCTGAGTGTTGAAATTTTTTAGTATTTTTTTTTAACTTATGGTAACAGAAAAACAGCACAGTGTAAACAAAAAAACAAAAACAAAGAAATTATGTTAAAGAACATAAAAGGTGGCTTCAAAAACTATCATTGAAAATTTGCTGGTTCAAACCCTGTCCAAGGTGTCTCAGAAGGAAGACCTGGTGATCTGCTTCTGAAAGGTTATAGGATTTTCTTGAAAATCCTATGGAGCATTTTTAGTACACACACACACACACACACACACACACACACGGTGTTGTCATGAGTCAGAATCAATTAGATGGCACCTAAAGAGAACACCCACATTATGCTTAAATATCTCATCTACTCTGCAGTATGTAAATGTGATGGAAAGTTTCTGCCTCAAATTATATCACTGTCAAAAACGTATTGCATTTAATACTTCTGTGTATTTGACTCAGTGTATAAAATATTTAGCCTGCAAGAAACTTGTGAATTACAGAGACGTGCAATACTGCACTGGAGTTGTGAAGCACAAGAAGCTTTTGTAAACTTTGCAACACATGTAGGATACACATATTTGTACAACTCTCACAACAGACATATTCTTAATTTCCATTTCCGTATTTGGGTTTTTGGATCAAATAATTGTTTTCAAATTTAGACAAATTCTTTTTCTGCTTAAGGGATCCAATTTAGTTTGTTAAACTAACCACTTTTTGGAAACTGCTCACCATATTCTATACAACAATATTTCATCCAAGTCTCATTTTTTAACCTTGCACTCAAATGGGCTGTCTACTACATTTGGCATAATAGTTAGAAATGTGTTATTGTTGTTAGCGACTATGCTGTTGAGTTAATTCCAACTCATAGCAACCATATATAACAGAATGAAATACTGTGCCAGCCCCACAGTTGTGGCTAGGTTTGAAACAATTCTGAAGCCATTGTGTCAATCCATCTCCTTGAAAGTCTTTCTCTTTTTCACTGACCTTCTACGTTACCTAGTGTCCTTCTCCAGTCCCTTCTGATAAGATGATAAAGTCTTGCCATCATTGCTTCTAAGGAGACTGCTGACTATAATTTGTCAAACACAGATTTGCTTTTTCTTCTGACAGTACATGGTAATTTCTATATTCTTCACCAGTTCAGTAAGTTAACTACACTAATTCTTCTGTGGTTTTCATATGAGTTGGCCAGCTTTCACCTGCATCTGAGGAGATTGGA
Source organism: Chrysochloris asiatica (assembly GCF_000296735.1). Taxonomy (NCBI): domain Eukaryota; kingdom Metazoa; phylum Chordata; class Mammalia; order Afrosoricida; family Chrysochloridae; genus Chrysochloris; species Chrysochloris asiatica. Next base: position 971,607 of record NW_006408945.1, on the reverse strand, counting down.
AGCACCATGAATTGGGTCAAGCTCACCTTCTTTCTCAAAGTGACATCTTGACTTTTAAACATTTTAAAGAGTTCTTTTGCATTAGATTTTCCCAATGCAATATGTTGTTTGATTTCTTGACTGCTGCTTCTATGAGCATTGATTGTAGATTCAAGTAAAATAAAATCCTTGACAACTTTATCTTTTCTCCATTTATTATGAAGTTGTTTATTGGTCCAGTTGTAAGAAATTTTGATTTCTTTACATTGAAGTATAATCCAAACCGAAGGTTTTAGTCTTTGATTTTCATCAATAAGTGCCTCAAGTCCCCTTTGCAATCAGCAATGTTGTGTCATATGCATATCCTAGGTTGTTCATGAGCATTCCTTCAATCCTGATGTTACTTTACAATCAACATCCTCTCCTAAATCTCTCCCTAACTCATCTTCATTAATCTTTCAATCACCTCACCCAATTCAAGGCACATAATAAGAACCACTGATCTAATCACCTTATATTAGTTTTTTATCTGTTCTAGAACTTTCTGTATGATTCTGTTGCAACTTTTAGCATTTTGGGCTTTGTTCATATTTTTGCATGTGTTAGTAATTTGTTTCTTTTTATTACTGAATAATGCTACATTATGTGACTATGACACTATTTATTTGTTCTCCTGTTGATACAATGGCATTTCCAGGTTGGAAATATTATTAATAGAATTACTATGAATATTTTGTGTAGGACCTTTCATAGAAATATATTTTCATTTTTCGTGGGTAAATACGTAAGATGTAAATTAGTTATAATACTTTTATTGGGTAAAGTTCTCATGCTAAAAATTCGCCCTTTCTAGTTTACAGTTTATTTATTTATACCTTCATTTAGTGCCTTGAATTATGCTTGTTTTTAAAAGATATACTAGGACAAGTAAGAAATGGATTACACTGTTAAGAACTTTTGCCTTCTCGTAAGTAAAACAATCAAGTAATAAATGGTCATGATGTGGGGTAAACATGGTAATTGCCATATAAGAAAGATAAAAGTTTTATGTGAATTGACACAGGAAAATATAATTCTATTTCATTTTAATATTTTCAGAATTGCATTTAGAGTAACAACTCCCCTCAGTTCCCTTGGTTTCTGTCAGATAACTACCTAAAAGGCAAATCAAAAATTTATTCACAAATAATATTTGAATGAAAGGATATTGCAAAAGCATATATGGAAAGTTTATACCTCTTGTTACTATTATATGTCTGCATTAGTTATGTAGTTTGTATTGTTGTTGTTGTTAAGTATTGTGGAGTTGTTCAGAATAATAGTGACCCTGCATAGCTCTGGTAGCATAGTGGTTACGAATTGGGCTGCAAACCTCAAGGTCACAAGTTCAAAACTACCAGCTGTTCCACGGGAGAAAGATGAGACTTTCTGCACCCGTAAAGATTTACAGCCTCAGAAACCCTGTACAATGTCACTATGAGTTGGAACCAACTCCACAGTACCGCCACTCCATGGTTTCCGAGGCTGTTAATCTTTAAGGGAGCAGAAAGCCTCACCTTACTCCTGTAGAACTGCTGGTAGTTTAAAATTGCTGATCTTGAGGTTGGCAGCCAGACTTGTAACCACTACGCTACCAGAGTTCCTTGTAATTTGTATTAGAAAAATTAAAATCTGTCCTTATTGACTAGGCATAATGTAAAAATAAGCTCATAAAATTATTATTTAATCCTAAATAGTTTTCTTCTTATTTTGACCCGTGGTTCCTGAATTCCATGTCAAAATACATTTTGTTGATTTTTTTACATTTTTACCTTTATCTAATTTTTAGCTCCATAAATCAGTGAATCAATGTTCACAATTATTGATGAGTTTACGTAAAGTTTTTACATTCTCAAATATATATGTGACACAAAAGTGTATAAATAAATATTTATTATTTCAGAAGCAATTTTGGACTTATTACCTGTGCACTTCATTAGAAAGTTATTTTTTGTGTGGCACTGAAGGATAAGCACAGGACTGCAAAGTCAGGTTGAACTGCAATGAACAGATTCTATGGCATTTCACAATAATATCAACAAAGATTTTCTTGCAAGTATTTTTACTTATTTTTAATTATACATCCAGATCCAGTTTTCTAAATGTCCTTCTCCAAAAAGTGGACCCAGAGTTCTTGGCAAAATGACTGATAATTTAAAAAAACAAACTAAAACAGAAAATGAGAGGAGAGGGATGATGATGATCCTATAACATTTTGTCATGCCAGAGAGTAAGGAATTGCTCAAGAAAACAAATGGAATAGAAAATAAAATAAATATAGGACTATAATGAAATTCATAAATATCCATGGGTCTACAGTAATACACATAAAAGACTGAATAAACAAATGTAAAAAAAAAAAGACATTTTTCCCTCTAAAAGAATTCCGTATTATATGTGTAGATAATATCTTTTTTCAGGAAATGGAGCTTTATCCTCCTCCCCCCATTAAGTTACTAAGTGGACTTAGTAACCAGTTTCCAAAGAACATGAACATAGTGGGGGAAAGTGATATTATGAGCGTATCATGATCCCTAATGTGATGAAAATGGTAATCTGCATCTATAATATTCTTTCCCAAAACTCTTAAGCCCAGTCTAGACGTGAGGAAATTATCACTCAAATCAAAAGTAAGAGAATACAACAAATGTCTCCATGATGATACTCAAAACATTCAAGACAATGAAAAACAAAGACACAGTAATTGCCACAGTTTGTTGCTGTTGTTATTGTTAAGGGCCGTTACGTCTGGTTTCGATGCACTGTTGTTGTTGTTGTTGTAAGGTGCCTTTGAGTTGGAACCAACTCATAGTGACCCCATGCACAGCAGAATGAAACAATGTCTAATCCTGGGCCAACCTCACTATAGCTGCCACACTTGACGCCATCAATGATGCCACCTGGCTGATCCATCTTGCTGGGGATCTTCCTCTTTTTCTCTCACCCTCCACCCTACCCAGCATGACATCCTACTCCAGCAACTGTTCTCTCCTGACAATATGTCCAAAGTATGAGAGACGAAGCTTAGCCATCCTGGCCTCCAAGGAGCACTCTGGCTGCATATCTTCCAAAATAGATCTATTGGTTCTTTTGGTAGTCCATTGAACTTTTAGTATTCTCCTCCAACACCACAACTCAGAGGCACCAATTCTTCTACGATCTTCCTTATTCACTGTCCAGCTTTCGCATCCAT
>NW_006408945.1:965736-967636 GCF_000296735.1 Chrysochloris asiatica | reverse complement strand
TACTGGAGGAATCTGAAGCACATCTGACTCCTTATGCTTCATGAGTGGCTGGCTTTTGTTGCTGTTGTTGTTGTTAGGTGTCATCGAGTCAGTTCAGACTCATGATGCAATAATACATGACAGAGAGAAACACTGCCTGGTGCTGCCATGCTCATAAACATTGTTAAGCTTGAGTGTATTTCTAACGCACTGAACCAGTTCATCTTGTGGTTATTCTTCGTTTTCACTGACACTAAGTACAAAAAACAAAGTCTAACCATCCTGGCTTCTAAGGAGCATTCTGACTAAACTTCTTCTAGCAGTCTACTATACTTTTAATATTCTCCTCCAACACCATAACTCAAATGAATCAATTCTTTTAAGATTTTTCCTTATTAAGTGTCAAACTTTCACATAGATTTAAAGCTATTGAAAATGCCATGGTTAAGGACAGGCATACCTTGGCCCTTAAAATGACATCTTTGTTCTTGAACACTTTAAAGATATTTTGTGTAGCAGATTGGCCTAATGCAATAATTCATTCTATTTCCTGACTGCTATTTCCACGAGTAACAGAGAAACACTGTCAGATATAATGCCAGAAAATGAGCCCTTCAAGTTGGAAGGCACTCAAAATGCAACAGGGGAAGAGTTGCCTCCTCAAAGTAGAATTGACCATGATGATACGAATGGAGTAAAGCCCACAGTACCTTCATTTATTTCTTCAAAATGAAGAGAAACAGCTGTACATCCATTAATAATCAGAACATGGGATGTAAGAAGTATGAATCTAGGAAAATTAGAAATTGTCAAAAATAAAATGAAATGCATAAACATTGATATATTAGGCATTAGTGAGCTGAAATGGATTGGTATTCGCCATTTTGTGTCTGCCAACCTCATGGTTTACTATGATGGTAATGACGAATTGAAGAGGAATGGTTTTGCATTCATTGTCAAAATGAACATATTGGGATCAGTTTTGAGGTACTACACTATCTGCAATAAGATAGTATCCATTCGCCTACAGGGAAGACCAGTTAATATCACTATTATTCAAATTTACGCACCAGCCACTAAAACCAGTGAGGATGAAAGAAGAATTCTACCAGCATCTTCAATCTAAAACTGATCAAACATACAATCAAGATGTATTGGTCATTACTGGTGATAGGAATGCAAAGATTGGGAGCAAAGACAAAAGAAAATATGGTCTTGGTGATAGAAATGATGTTGGAGATCGTGTGATAGAATTATGCAAAACCAATAATTTACTCATTTCAAATACCTTCTTTAGACAGCATCAGAGATGACTATACACATGGACCTCACCAGATGGAAGACATAGAAATCAAATTGACTACATCTGTAGAGAGAGAAAATGGAAAAGCTCCATATCATCAGTGAAAACAAGGCCAGGGGCAGACTATGGAACAGACCGTAAATTGCTCATATGCAAATTCAAACTGAAACTGAAGAAAATGAAAACAAGTCCATAAGAAGCAAAATATGAAATTGAATATATCCTACCTGAATTTAGAGATCATGTGAACAACAGATTTGATACATTAAACACTAAAGACTAAAGACCAGAAGATTTGTGGGATGACATCAAGAACATCTTACAAGAAGAAAACAAAAAGTCATTAAGAAGACAATGAAGGAAAAGGTCAAAATTAATGCCAGAAGAGACACTAAATCTTGCTTTCCAGTGTAGAGATGCTAAAGCAAATAGAAGATATGAGGAGGTACAAGAGGTGAACAGAAAATTTCAAAGGTCACCTCGAGAAGATAAAGTCGAGTATTACAACAAAATATGCAAAGATCTGAGTCGAAAAACCAAAAAGAAAGAACACGCTCAGCATTATCAAGCTGGGGAAACTGAAGAAAAAAGTTAAGCCTCGAATTTTGTTATTGAAAG
>NW_006408945.1:951793-964018 GCF_000296735.1 Chrysochloris asiatica | reverse complement strand
GTCTTCTATCTTTATCAGCAAGTATTGTAATTCCTCTTCATTTTCAGCAAGCAAGGTTTTATCATTTGATTAATGCAGGTTATTAGTGATTCTTCCTCTAATCATGAAGGCACATTCTTCTTCATATAATCCAGTTTTCTTGTTCTATTTGTTTAATGTACAGATAAAATAAGTATAATGAAATAGTACAACCCTCATGCCCACCTTTCCTGATTTTAGACCATTCAGATCTGTTCAAATGATTGTCTCTTGGTCTATGTACAAGTTACTTAGGAATGCAATTAATTGTTCTGGAATACTCATTCTCTGCAATGTTGTTCCCAGCTTGTCATTATTTGGACAGTCAAAAGTTTTTGCAGAGTCAATAAACCTCAGGTCCATATCTTTCTGGTATTCTCTGCTTTTTGCCAAGGTTCATGTGACATCATCATTGATATCACTTACCCCATGCCTTCATCTGTGTCTGGCTAGAAACTCTGACCATTCCCTGTCAATATACTTTTGGAGCTGATTTTGAATGATCTTTAACAAAATTTTACTTGCATGTGATATTATTGATATTGTTCAATGATTTCCACATTCTGTTGGGTCACCTCTTTAGAATGGGCACAGATACGTATTGCTCTGAATCAGTGAGCCAGGTCTTTGAAATGTCTTGGCATTGTTAAATGAGAGCCGACAATAGTGCACCTATTTGTTGAAAGATGTCAGTTTGTATTCCATCAATCGCTGGAGCCTTGTTCTGTGTCAATGTCTTCAATGAACCTTGGACTTCTTCCTTCAGTATTATTGACTATTAATCAAATGCTTTTTCTTGAAATGGTTGAACATCAACCATTTCTTTTTGGTACTGTGATTCTGTGAATTGCGTCCATCTTCTTTTGATGTTTTCTACATTATTTAATATTTTGCCCATTGTTGTTGTTGTTGTGTGCCGTGGAGTCGGTTCCGACTCATAGCGACCCTGTACAGGGTTTCTGAGGCTATAAATCGTTACAGGAGCAGAAAGCCTTATCTTTCTCCTGCGGAACAGCTGGTAGTTTCGAACTGCTGACCCTGAGGTTCCCAGCCCGATTCGTAACCACTACGCATAGAATCCTTTAATATTGAAAGTCGAGGCTTGAGAATTTTCTTCAATTTTCTCACCTTGAGAAATGCTGACTATATTCTTCCCTTTGGGTTTTCTAACTCCATGTCTGTGCACATTTCGTTACAGTACTTAACTTTGTCTTTTCTAGTGGCCCTTTGAAATTTTCTGTTTAATTCTTTGACTTTCTTATCCTTTCATTTGTGTTAACATCTTTATGCTGGAAAACAAGTTTCAGAATCTATTCTGACATAAACTTCAGTCTTTTACTTTTTTCTTGTCTTCTTAATGACCTTTATCTTTCTTCCTATATGATGTTCTTGATGTCATCCCACAACACTACTGGTCTTCAGTCATTAGTTATCATTGAATCAAATATGTTTTATAGATGATTTCTAAATCCAGATGGGATATGTGCAAGGCCAAATTTTCACTCTTGTGGACTTGTGTTAGTTTTATTTAGCTTCAGTCTGACTTTCCATATGAGCAATTAATGTTCAGTTCCACAGTCTACCCTGGCCTTGTTTTGTTTGATAATATGGAGTTTTCCACCATTTCTTCCCACAAATGTATTCAGTTTGATTTCTGTTTATGCCATCTGGTGAGGTCAATGTGCATAGTCATCTTTTATATTGTTTTTAAAAGGTTATTGGTTATGAAGAAGTCATTTTTCTTTCAAAGTTCTTTCATGTGCTCTACCATCATTTCTGTCATTAATGCCATGTTTTCATTCCTATCACTAATAATTATGAATACATCATGATAGCATGTTTGATCCATTTCAGACTGAAGAAGTTAGTAAAATTCTTCAATTTCATTAACGTTTGCTTTAGTTTTTGGTGTGTAAATTTAAATAATAGTGATATTAGCTGGTCTTCCTTGTTGTTGTTGTTAAGTGCTATCGAGTCATTTGGACTCCTAGTGACCCTGTATAGGGTTTCTGAGGAGCAACTTGAGAATTTGAATAGTGAATCTTGTGGTTCAAACCGCCTTTGTGACTGAGTTTTTATCCTATAGTGCCACACCAAGAGTCTAGTCTTCCTTGTAGGTGTATGCTTATTATCCTATCACTGATAGCATTATTCTTCAAGATAGATCTTGAAATGTTCTTCTTAATGCTGATTATGATACCATTCCTTTTTTCTGTTTTTCATTTCCATCATGGTAAACCATGTGAATATCAGATTTAAAATGGCCAATACCAGTCCATTTCAGCTCATTAATGCCTACGACATCAATCTTTATGAGTTCCAATTCATTTAGCAAGTTCTGATTTTCCTAGATTTAGACTTCATAAATTTATTTTTCTGATTACTAATGGATGTTTATAGTAGTTTATCTTCAATTTGAATTCAGTCCTCAATGTTCTGAATTTTACTGGTATATGTCCATTTCCATTCTTTGTGCTTTATATCTAATATTATTTTTGTTCTTTGCCAATGTCTTCAGTACACCCTGGATTTCTTCCTTCAGTACCATTGACTCTTTATCATCTGCTATCTCTTGAAATGAACGCCAACCATTTCTTTTTGGTACAGTGACTCTGTGTATTCTTTCCCTCTTCCTTTGATGCTTTCTGTATCATTTAATATTTTGCCTATTGAATCCTTCAGTACTGCAATTAAAGTCACAAACATTGATTTCTTCTAATCCGTTGACAAGATCTTTCTTCCAGATTTCTTGGCATAGTTGAATGAGCACATTGAAACATTTCAATTCCAGGAATAATAGAGGCTTGTTTTTTGCCAATACTTCAGTGCGTCTTGGACTTGCTCCTTCAATACCATTGATACTTGAGCACATTTTACCTGTTGTAATGATTGAGCATTGACCAATTATTTTAGTACTTCCTTCCTCAGTTAATGTTTTTGTTTGTTGAATCCTTCTCTACTGTAAGTTAAGTCTTTTATTTTTTTCTTCAGTTCTTTGAGATTGAGAAATCCTTAGCATGTTCTTTCCTTTTGTTTTGTTTTTCTTCCAGGTTTTTGCACATTTTACTGTAATTCTTTATTTTCTCAAACTGCCCTCGGAAATTTTATGTTCCACTCTTTTATTTCATTATTTCTTCTAGTCACTCTAGTTTCTATAGGTTCAGAAGCAAGCTATAGAGTCTCCTCTGACATTTCAGTTTTCATGTCATATAAAATCCAGTATTTTGTTATTACAATGTAGCATAACTCTCTAAACATCTAAGGATAATCCTCTGATCGCTGTTGTAAGGTTTTGTCTTTAACATTATTTTCTCTTATGCATATTTTGTTTCTCTCAGTTTCTCTCTCTCTGATTGCATGATTTAGATTATTTCACATTAGTTCAGTATTTCATAAAGTTTGGACCTTAGGTCGTATTTATAATTAATTGAAAACTCTGTAAAAACATCTATGCATAAGAAGGATAAGAAAAGTACACTCCAGGCTTAAGGCAAAACATGTAAAGAAGTCCAAAGGCAGATTTTACCTGGGTCTATTGTCAAATAGAATTAAAAGGTGACAAAGAAGCTGAAATGTGTGGAGGAAGGGAAGAGATACAAGAGACTAATTTTACATGTCAGAAAGGAAGCCTTAGTTTTAGTCCAGTGACTCTGGCCTCAGGCTTCAGGGCTTCCTAATTTACACCTGGAAAAAAAAAACAGAGGCAGAAGATGCACAAGGGTTGGACCTCTAGACAGAGGTCCAAATGCAGCCATATCCTGCGAAAGCATTAAAGTAACAACAATCACTCCTTTCTCTGGTTCCTTTTGGAGTGCTATTTGTATAAGTCACTGACAGATTTCTTTGTCTTTCACTTAATCACAAAATTTGTAATTCATTAAATATTAACTTTTGTATTTTATTGGTAAAGTAACTGAGGCCCTGGGCCATATACTTATTAGCACTTTTACCACTAAAACTTCTTCATTGGAATTTGCAACTACATTGAAATAGTATATACATGCTGTATCTAACATCATTTAAAATTCCCCAAATTCCAGTGAAAAGGAATATCACAGCCCAACAGAGAAAAAGAATATGTTTACCTAACGAAAAGAAATGTCATCAAGAGGCACCATGGAGGAAATAGCCTAACTCAGTGAAACTGAAGTTTATTAGATTTTAAAAGGCAGAAGGAACACAATGAAATCCCAGAGACATTTCCCCAAAAGGCATTTATAGCACAAAGATAGTAAATCCCAAAGTGTCAATGTTCCTTTTGTGTAGTTCTCAGAAATTTTCTTGAGAGCTATAGAATTATGAAAGTTAACAACATGACTGCAACGTTTCCCAGCAAAACATCCCATAAGGCAGTCTTTAAATTGTAGGGATCCAGCACTTTTAGGGCACTAGTATATTCCGTTCTGTTCATGGAGAGATTGTGAGTAAATTGTCTTTGGCTTTTTGTTGTTTTTTTAAAATTTGATCTTCAAATGCAAGCTGTGACTCCCATTTCTCAGGAGGGAAAAAGAAAATTAAAGGGAGAATTTTTCCCTCTCTCCTGGTTCTACTTTATCCCAAAAAATCTTGCCAAAGAGTATTTGGCATTTTCTTAAAGATTCTGTAGTCATTTACAGACCATCCTGGCATTTCATTGTTTATTTACATCTGATCTTGCTGGGACAGTCTTAAGAGCTGTCTTTCATTTTTTTAAAGCCCCTATGAGTAAAATTCATTCAAAGCTGTTTGACAGTGGCTGTACTTTGTGACCCTTGACTTGAAAGATTAAATAACAAGTCTTTTAAATTTAACTTTTTAAAAAATTAACAAAGACTGCATTTCACAGATCAGTAAAATAACATTTAATAACTCAATAACGTGGTACTTACCTTGAATCTTTTACCTTTCTCATCCTTCTTTGGAAAACATGATATATTATAGGTTATGGGAGGTTTTGCAGGACAATTTCATGGGAACATCCTGGGAATATAAACCAAGCCCACTGTCACTGAGCTGATTTCAGCTCATAGCAAACCTGTATAGAGTTTCCACAGTGGTAAATCTTTATAGGAGTAGGAGACTTCATTTTCCTCTTGTGGAACAGATGGTGAGTTTGAAGTGCCTACTTTGGGGTTAGCAGTCCAGTACTTGTCCTCCAGTGCCACCGAGGTACATCTTCCTTAACTGATCCAGTGGACTCTCCCCCAACTTCAATGTTCAGATTCCAATGTCCTGTCTAATCAGAGTTACCACCTTTCATGTAACACCTTTTCATTTCCTCCAGTGCACTTCTGAAATTACTTATTTAGATAGTAACATTAGGTTGTCTCCTGGGGCAGGATGTGGGTGGGATTGCAGGACCCTTTCTGTTTTGTCTGTTTTTCTCACTGCTTGTTCTAGCATCTAGACTAATACCTTCCAGTGCTCAATAAATATTGAGGGAACTATTGTATCACCTTGGATTCATACTTTAATGACTCACCAGAAATGAGTGCCCTTAAAGAGAAGTTTTTGTAATTTTTCACTTTGATTTTTCTGAAATAAGGAGCAGAATGTGGAAGAAATTACAGGAACAAGCAAAAATCTCAGCAAATGCTACTAATTCTGATGTTTTGGATGATGTATATAGGCTTATTTGACAGTGTCAATTCACACATTTAAAATGTAACTGTGTCACAAAATAAGAAAGTCCTTACTTAGTATATTTCCTTTTTCTAACTAAAACTAAGAAAAGAAGAAAGAACTTGGGAATTGATGGGTAATGACATCAATAAGATAGAGGAGCTGTGGTGGGGTAGTTGTTATGAGTCTGGCTGCTAATCTCAAGGTCAGTAGTCCAAAACTACCAGCTGTTCCATGGGAGAAAGATGAGGCTTTCTGTTCCCATAATGATTTACAGCATCAGAAACTCTATGCAGTGTCGCTATGAGTTGGAATCCACTCCATGGTTCACCACCACCTCCATGATTTCTTTTGGCTTCATTATCCACAAAGGAAAGGAGCACTGATGGGCTTGTGGATTAAGCACTGTCTGCCACCAGCTGCTCCATAGGAGAAAGAGGAAGCTGTCTCTACTCCCATAAAGATTTACAGCCTTGGGTCAGAGTCAACTAGATGGCAATTGGTTGAGTCTCCACCAAGAAAGGTGCTAAAAGAAGTGTGATTACCCACCTGGAAACCATTGTTGTTGTTAAGTGCTGTTGTTGTTGTTAAATGCAATTGAGTTGGTTCTGACTCATGGTGACTCTGTGTAGGGTTTCCAGGGAGCAACTGGTGGGTTTGAACCACAGAACTTATGGTTAGCAGTTCAGTACTTATCCTACAGTGCCACACCAGGACTCCCCTGGAAAGACGTATCCATGGTGGAATGCTCAGAACACAGGAGGAACCTGGGCATCCTAAGACTGTGCTTCTTTATTCGAAGAAGAAAAGCAGAAAGATCTTACTCTCTTCCTGTATCTTGTCTTGCCACAACTACTCTCATTCTTATGTTGTTGTTGTTGTTGTTAAGTGCCGTCGAGTCAGTTCCGACCCATGGCGACCCATTTACGGGAGCAGAACGCCTCCTCTTTCTCCTACGGAGCGGCTGATAGTTTCAAACTGCTGGCCTTAAGGTTCACAGCCCAATTCGTAACCACTACGTTACCAGAGCTCTCATTCTTATAGCATAATTTAAACCCTTCTCTTTCCACCATCTTCCCCTTTCCTATGAGTGGTGGTCTTAGTTAACTTGCTTCCTGATGCTAAGGTTGCATAGATCCTCGCTGCATAGAAGTTTCCAATCAATTCGATCATTCGGATTGTTTTGTTGTTGCTTGAGTCGGTTCCGACCTATAGCAACTTTGTATAGGTGAGCTTGAACCACTGACCTTGCATTTATATAATCGTCTCAACACTTAGGATGTCAGATAGTCATCAAAATTCAAGCTGTCCCCCTAATAATTGGTCACCGACTCTTACTGTATTATGTGCATCCCTTCCCCTGAGTCTCTCTTGGAAACTGAACAGAAGAAATATTTAATTTAATGAAATGAGAGAGGGAAAAAAAAAAACACTATTTTTACTAACAACATTTTCTAGTACTCAAATTATATTTGGATATTATGTATCTGTGATTGTAAGCTTTTCAACACTCAGACAGTTTAAGGGCAAAGTAATATCTGTGGCTTTGGGTTAAGGACAAAGGAAGGAGCAAGTAAATTAAATAAATGTAAATATTCCAGTGCCAAACTTAGTAAAGACACATAAAACTGACTTATTTTTTAGTAAATTTTGCTGAAATGCCAACAGATGAAAAGTGCCTTAGTTGGTAAACATTGGATGTATTTCTCACTGATTATTATGTATTAACACATTATACACAAAGCCCTGAAGAAACCGAAAGAAAATTATCCTAGGTACCGTTATAAACTAGGTTGTCAGCATGAGTGAGTGAAAATAAAATTACTAAAAATATTTGTTTATTCAGTTCAGTCAGTTGACAGTAAAATGGAAATGTATTAGTATCTCAGTACACTGTAACTTCAGTTTATAAGAATATCAAACGGACCATGAATCTGAGCAAGAATGGAGAGAATGAGAGCGACAGAGAAAAGAAGCATTCACTGAATCACAGGGAGCCCTGAAACTTATGACAGCACAAAATCCTGAAATTTTAGCACCTGGAGTGAACATGACCATCAAGTTGACTTTGAATAAGTCATCCAGATGTTGTAACAGAAACCAAACAGCAAAATCATAATGAATATAAGAACTATCCACTTGTTTTCTAAATACGTCAGCACTTATCATTAGAAGATCCACTCACAGACATTTGTGTATTCCAATGCTGGTGTACCAATTTTATATAGCCTCTGTTTTATACCAAGATGCTATTATGATGTTTTTGTGCTATACACATTTCAGATGATAGTATGCCAAACTAGATAAACATTGTAAGAGTTCTAAGAAAATCTCTCCCAGGACTTCACTTTGTAACCATTAGGAATATACCATTTCTCTTTTCCTTTCTTTTTCTGTGAAATAGAAGTAGTGACACTTGTTCTCAAATGCTGTGGAATGAATGGAAGAGGTAATATGGAACTCTTCTTCGCTGTTCAACAAATAATTTGTAAACATTTAAGATAGGGTTAGCCTTTTAAATATGAAAAGTATGTTAAATGTATAATGTATTCAAACCTACCATAAATTATCTATTTTTATTGCAATATTAATGATGATAATCACAGTTACTGGCTATACTATGCCTAATGTATCATATATATTCTCAACCTTGCAGTTTAAACTGATCTTGCATTAAACCACAACACAGCACCAGGACCAAGCAAACCCTGTGGGTCAATTCTGCTCTGGCCAATAAGGTCACTATGAGTCAAATTCAACTTAATAGCACACAACAACAAAATGAAGATACTTTCCAAGATCAAATTTGAGAATATATATCAATTATCAGGCATAATATATATACATTTAGATACAATAAATCAAAGCTCCTCACAATTTCTCCTGTGGTTTCACAATTTCTCCTGTGGTTTCACAATTTCCATTTGCCAATTCCTTGAAATTTTTAGGTATCTACATTTTATTTTGGGGTTAATTCCATTTTGGTCTCATACGTTTGACCATTCCTTGAGCACGTTCCTGACAGAAGTTTATTATTCCCTGTATAAGCCTCTTGATTGTATAGCTAGAAGTGTGGTGACTCTGTAAAATGAACACTGGACTGTGAACCACAAAGTTAGCAGCTCAAGTCTACCAGCTGCTCAATGGGAGAAAGGTGAGGCTTTCTGCCCCCAAGACTGACAGACCCTGTACAGGGTTGCTGTGAGTCAGCACTGACTTAAAGGCAGTTAATAAAAGCATTGTATGGTTAAAAGGCGATCTCTGAAAGTGAGCTCATTTCCAAATTTGAAGAACATCTAAGGGATATAGTCTTATACATGGCACAGTCTGAGTGATATCTCATAAAAAAGGAGTACATAGACATTAAAATAAAAATATATGAGGGTATAAAGACACATGAGGACTCAACTAGGGATCAGAAATGCTCAGGATAGTTGAGAATTGGTAGAAACCAGGGGCGTGCCAATGAAGGAATAAACACATCTAAGACCTTGATTTGTAATTTTAGCCTCCAGAATGAGGAGAGAAGAAATTGCTGTCTTTGAGAATGACTTACTTTGTGGTATTTTTGTTGTTTTTGTCTTTAAGGCAGCACTGTTGTTGTTGTCAGGTGCAGTAAAGTCCATTCTGATTCGACATAACACTAAACTAAACACTACCTGTTTCTGCACCATCCTCACAGTTAGCTTTAAGATTGAACACACTGGTACTGCCACTGTGCTGGTCCATCTTGGTGGGGGTTTTCCTCTTTTCACTGACCCTTTACTTTACCTACCATGATGTCCTTCTCCAGGAATTGGTCCCTCCTGACAATATGTCTGAAGTATGGGAAAGAAAGTCTCCTCATCCTGGCTTCTGAGGAGCATTGTGATTATACTTCTTCCAACACAGATTTGTTTGTTTTCGTAGAAGTCCATGGTGCTTTTAATATTCTTCTCCAACACCATAACTCAAATACATCAATTTTTGTATGGTCTTTGTTAGTTATACTCCAATTTTCATGTGCATATGAAGCTTTTGAAAATAACATGGCTTGGGTCAGGTGCAACTTAGTCCTTAAATTGGCATTTTTGCTCTTGAACACTTCCAAGAGATCTTGTACAGCAGATACACCTAATGCAGTAAGTCCTTTGATTTTTTTAACTAGTGGTTCCATAAATGTTGATAATGGATAGAAGTAAAATGAAGTATTTGGCAATTTCAAACTTTTCTCCATTGATAATGCTGTTATTTATTGGTCCAGTGGTAAAGAATTTTGTTTTCTTTACATTAAGATGCAACCATACTTAAGGCTGTAGTCTTTGATCTTCGTCAGTAAGTATTTTAAGTCCTCTTCGCTTTCAGAAAACAAGGTTGTGTAATCTGCATAATGCAGTTTGTTAATGAGTCTTTCTCCAACCCTGATGTCATGTTCTTCTTCATATAATCCCGCTTCTCTAATTATTTGTTGATCTAACAGACTGAGTAAATATGGTGAAAGAATACAACTCTGGCACACACCTTTTCTGATCTTAAACCATTCATTATCCATTTGTTCTCTTCAAATGACTGTCTCTTGGTCTATGTACAAGTTCTTCATGAACAAAATTAAATGTCCTGGAATAATCGTTTTCTACAATGTTGTGATAGCTTGCCTGATCCACACAGCCAAAAGCCTTTGCATTAGCAATAAAGCACAGGTAAACATCTTTCTGGTATTCTAAGTGTTCATCCAAAATCCATCTGATATCGGCAATGATATACTTCATTCCATGTCCTTATTCAAATTCGACTTGAACCTTAGAAAGTTCATTGTCAATGCACTGTTGCAGCCTTTATTTAAGTATTTTAAGCAAAAAATTTCTTGCATGTGTTATCAATGATATTATCCGATAATTTACATGTTATAATGGGCAACCTCTCTTTGAAATGGTCACATATATGGATCTCTTACAGTCAGATGGCCAGGTAACTGTCTTCCGAATTTCTTGGTATAGATGAGTGAGTGCCTCCAGTGCTGCTTCATTTTATTGAAAGATTTCCATTTATATTCCATCAATTCCTGGAGTCTTGTTTTTTTTGCCAGTACTTTCAGTGCAGCCTTTTTCCTCCTTGGATCTTGATCCATATGCTGTTGCTCGAAATAGTTGAATATCAACCATTATTTCTGTTTGGTACAATGACTCTATGTATTCCTTCCCTCCTCTTTTGATGCTTTCTGTATCCTTCAGTATTTTGCTCATAGAATCCTTCAGTATTTCAAGTCAAGGCTTGGATTACTCCTCAAATCATCTAGAGATAGTCTGATCATTTTCTTCCCTTTTGCTTCTAACTCCAGGTCTTTGCACATTTCCTTATAATATTTGACTTTGTCTTCTCGGTCTGCCCTTTGAAATTTTAGGTTCAGCTCTTTTACTTCCTCATCTGTTCCATTTGTTTTAGCAGCTCTACACTGCTGAGCAAGTTTTAGAGTTTCTTCTGACATCCATCTTGGTCTTTCACTTTTTTCTCGTCTTCTTCCTGTATGGTGTTCTTGATGTCATCCTATAACTTTTCTGTTCTTTGATCATTAGTGTCTGAGGTATCAAATCTGCTTTTGAGATGTTCTCTAAATTCTAGTAGGATATTTTCAAGGTCAGATTTTGACTTTAGTGACATTGTTCTCATTTTTATCTGCTTCAGCCTAAACTTGCATATGAGCAATCGATGGTCAGTTCCACAGTCTGCACCTGATCTGGTTTTGAATGATGCTGTAGCTAGAGCTTTTCCACCATCTCTTCCTGCAGATGTAGTCAATGTGATTTCTGTGTATTCCATCTAGTGAGGTCCAGGTGTATTTTCATATTTTATATTGTACAAAAAAGGTGTTTGCATCTAACAAGTCATTGGTCCTATAAAATTCTATCATGCATTTTCCAGTATAATTTCTGTCACCAAGGATGTAATCCTTCCTCTTTTATTTACACCCTTTGTCTTCTTGTCACTTATAATTATCAATATATCCAGTTTGTATGTTCAATCAATTTCAAACTGAAAAAGTTGGTAAAATTCCTCAATTCTATCATCACTGGCTTTAATGGTTGGTGCCTTAATTTAAAACATGGTGGTGTTAACTGGTCTTCCTTGTAGGTGTATGGGTATTATCCTATCACAGATAGTATTATACTTCAAGCTAGATCTTGTAATGTTCTTTTTGATGATGAATGTGACATCATTCCTCTTGAATTTGTCATTACAAGCATAGTATATATTACATGATCGTCAGATTCAAAATGGCCAATCCCAATTAATTACACCTCACTAATGCCAGCATTCCATTTCATTATTGACAACTTCAAAATGTCCAATATTCATCCTCTGTACATCCCATGTTCCAGTGCTTAATGGATGTCTAGAGTGTCGAGGTCCTACGTTGGGGTCCAGCCTCGACAAGGAAGGGTGGGTGTCATGAAGCAGGGAGATCTGGTGGCAAAAGGGATAGAGAAAGAGAGAGATGAAATATATACAAAAAAGACAGACACACAGATATGATGCAAGCTGGCAGGTAGGCAGATCTGCAAACATTTTGCCTAGCATTGCACACAGAACTCAGTCTTTTATTCTCTTTTTTAGGGAGGGATTTGTTAC
>NW_006408945.1:949314-950292 GCF_000296735.1 Chrysochloris asiatica | reverse complement strand
TGCAACAAACTCACAGACAAGTGCTAGAAGATAGCAATAGGTAACTAAAACAATGGGAATGGAAACACTTGAGTAAATTACAATATGTATACAAACTTATAGAAACCTTTACTAAACAAAAATATTAGTATGTGAAGCTATTGTTTCTCAAGATATCCTACATCTAGATCTGAATACTTCTGAAGGCACTGTTTTTATCTCTCTGACTCTTCTCTGAATAATTCTGCACTCTTCAAATGGCAGTTTTCATGTCCCGGAGGGATTCCAGTAATGTTCCTTGTCAATGTTCTTTTAGTTTAGTGAATGAAAAATAGTCTGTAGAGGCAAGATGTAGGCTATAGCATGTGTAGGATAACATTTGTCAATGAAATTCTCATAGAACGCTCTTTCTACCTTCAAAGAATGAGCAGGTACATTGTCCTGAAGGAAAACAATTGTTCAATGCAACTTTCCTGGACTTTCTTTCACCAAAGTTGCAGTTCTCAATTTTCTTAAAATTTCTTCCCCATAAACTTCCATGAACATCCTGTGTCACTGGAGAAAATCTATTAAAAATTATAGCTTTGGTACCCCACACCCCCCAAGAAAAATTACCACAGCCTATACAAACTGACCTCTCTGCCTTAAACTTAGCTGGCCCAGCATTTCCCCTTGGAAGACACTGTTTTAATTAGAATTCTTTTTTAAAGGCACCATAATTGGACTAAGACAAGTTTACTGCTGAGAGAACGTTTCTGCAGCCATCCATTGATTGCAGATAACATGTTTAAACACATTTTGTTTGGAATGAACATGTATGAATGTATGACCTGGTAACCTAGTAGCAATACTTTTATACTTATGCTAATGTTTATATAACTTTGTCTGAATAGGTATTGCATAGTTGTATGATATTGTTATTACTAATACTGACCTTAGGTACAACAAAACAAAATGCTAACCCATCCTGTGACATCCTCAAACCCATTGCTGTTTCAA
>NW_006408945.1:947684-948244 GCF_000296735.1 Chrysochloris asiatica | reverse complement strand
GTGGTAGTTTCGAACTGCTGACCTTAAGGTTTGCAGCCCAATTCGTAACCACTACGCTACTAGAGACATGGGTAAACATCTTTCTGGTATTCATGATTTGAGCCAAGGTCCATCTGACCCATCAATGATATCCCTTGGTACAAGACCTCTTCTTAATCTGGTTGGAATTTCTATCAGTTCCTTATTAGTATAGTGCTGCAACTATTTATGATATTGTTTGATAAATTCCATATTCTGCTGGATCATCTTTATTTGGAATGGATATGGATGTTGATCTCCTCAATATTGATGAATGAGTTCCACCAGTGTTACATTAATTTGTTTAAAGATTACAATTTGTATTCCTGCAAGTTGAGGATTGAATTTTTCTTCAGTTCTTTCAGCTTTTTTTTTTTTTTTTTCTCCTTTGGTTTTGTAAAACCAGGTCTTTTCACATGTCATTTTACTACTTGACTTTGTCTTTTTGAGCTGCTCTTTGAAGTTTTCTGTTCACCTCTTTTAATCCCTCATTCCTTCCATTTGCTTTAGCATATCTATGCTAGAGAGCAAGTTTCAGTCTC
>NW_006408945.1:945686-947194 GCF_000296735.1 Chrysochloris asiatica | reverse complement strand
CAAAATTCTTATTACTATTACTAATAATTATTGATACATCTTGATTGCATGCTTGATTAATTTCAGACTGAAGAAGTTGATAGAATTCTTTAATTTCTTCATCACTGGGTTTAGTGGTTGGTGTGTCCATTTAAATAACAGCGATATTAACTGGTTTTCTTTGTAGGTTATTAGATAGTTTCCTAGTACAGTGTTGTGCTTAAAGATAAATCCTGAAATGTTCTTTTTTGATGATGAATTCAATGCTATTGCACTTTTATTTACCATTCCCTGTGTAGTAAACCATATGATTCTCAAATTCTAAGTGGCCAATACCAGTGCATTTCGGCTCACTACTACCTTGGATAGTGATCTACATAAGTTCCATTTCATTTTTGACCACTTCATATTTTCATAGATTCATACTTTCTAGACTCCTAGTGTGGCACTGTAAGATCAACACTGGACTGTGAATCACAGTGTTGGCGGTTGAAACCCACCAGCTGCTCCTTGGAAAACTTGTGGAGAGTCGCTATAAGTTGGAAACAACTTGATGGCACTTGACAAGAACAACAACAACATATTCCATGTTCTGATAATTAATGACTATTTTTAGCTCTTGCTCCTCATTTTGAGTTGTGTCCCATCAGCAAATGAATTTTCCAAAAATTTTACTCCATTGGAATCATCATGGTGAACCTGCTTTGTGGAGGCAACTAACTCTTCCCCAATCGTATTTTAAGTGCCTTACAACCTGAGTGGCTAATCTTCCTACACTATAGCTAACAATTCTGGGATGCTGTCCATAGTATTTTCAGATTTCAGCCCTATATAAGTCAATTTTCCACTGCTATTCATAAAGTCTTCAGTGGCTAACAATTCAGAAGTAGAGCATCTCTCCTTTTGTCCTAATCTGTCACAGACTGGTAACTCTGCTGAAATCTTTCTACCATGGGTGACTGTGACTATTTAAAATACCAGTGGCATAGCTTTTAGCATCACAGTAACACACAAGCCACCCAGAGGAACATTTTGACAGATGAATAATGGAGATAACTCTGGTAGACTCTCTAAAATGCCTTAACAGAACCAATAGTCAGCATAGTAAATTTCTAACTGCAAATAGAATACCATATCTATTTTGAGGATAGACAAAGCATTCTTCATTTTTTAAAGTGGTGGTGATTTCAACACATGAAAATACTAGCATAGTAGTAACTTTTAAAAGAAAAAAAATGAATTTTCCAAAGAATGAACTGACTCACACAAGACATCATATTAGAAAATGTATTAAGACTGGAGGCCCCTGAATGAAAATAACACTAGACAAGGAACAATATCCTCTGAAGGTGATTACTAATTCTAATAGTACATTTCCTTCTTAACCTTAAGTAAATACTTTACATTTTTTAAATCTTATTTTCTTATATATGAAATAGAATCAAAGCTAAAAGTTCCTATGAATATGCCAAGGACATAAAGATTTACAGCCTCGGAAACCCTGTACAAGGGTCGCTATGGGTCAGAAC
>NW_006408945.1:942029-944776 GCF_000296735.1 Chrysochloris asiatica | reverse complement strand
ATGAAATCTTTGTGGATGAAAATATGTATTATAAACATGATATGCCAAATCCTTTGACTCATATGACATTTAAAATATCTTTATCACATAAGAGATCAACCAAAAATCAATAGATTAAGCAATGCAAAAAACAAAACATATTGTTCGTTCCCTTAATCAAATACAGTTGGTTGTCTCCTGAGAATAGCTAAGTCATCAAAACATGTCAAACCAGCATCATAATATTTTCATTAGAAAAGAAAAATAGAGAAGTGATCTGAGGGAGAGCATTTATACTTGTGTTACTTGTACTCAGAGGTTCCAGTTAAAGAAAATAAACACAATAACTATACATAGAAATATCCCCCTTCCTAAAAAACAATAATTAGCCCCACATTAAAAAACAGTAATTTGCAAATATTTACAAATACAGGTTGGAATAATATATAAAAAGAATCAACCACTATCACACTGATATTAATAATTAAAACCTTTTCACAAATGAGTCCAGAAATTGCAAATTGCTAGCGTAGTGGTTACGACTCGGGCTGCGAACCTTAAGGTCAGCGGTTCGAAACTACCAGCTGCTCTGCGGGAGAAAGATGAGGCTTTCTACTCCCGTAAAGATTTACACCCTCGGAAACCCTGTTCAGGGTCGCTATGGGTCGGAACCGACTCGACGGCACTTAACAATAACATAGAGATCATATGTTTGAAATCATATTCAGTATGTTTCATATTACAAATGAGTAGCAAATTTAATTTTTGCTTATATTGTGAGAAAAATGTTCAAAACTCAAATTCAAGCTACTAGACTTTCGAAAATCAGTGCTCTCGAACTTTGGAAAATTAGTGTCCACGGCCCAATGGTCAGATCTATACAGTATAGAGAAATTTGACTGGAACAAAACATTGTTGTTGTTGTTATGTGCCGTTGAGTCGGTTCTGACTCATAGTGACCCTATATAGGGTTTCCGAGGCTATAAATCTTTACTGGAGCAGAAAGCCTCATCTTTCTCCCACGGAACAGCTGGTAGTTTCGAAGTGCTGACCTTGCGGTTCGCAGGCCGATTCGTAACCATTACACTACCAGAGCTCCTTGGAACAAAACATAGGGTAGGGATACTTTTGCTTAGTAAAATGTTATTCATTCAAAACAGTGTCTTACTAAACTTGATTGTTGAAGCTCTTGTTCATATGGGGAAGGGGAAATTTCTGCCAAACAGATTAATTAATGTAATTAGGAAACCATGCATTCTTTAACTTGTTAAACCTGCTGCAATGTTGAATAAAGTCTCTGAGTAATACTCTTTTTTTGTTCCTTCTAGAAGAATAAAAATAATGTAATGTGTTAGAATCGACTCCATGGTACTTAACAACAACAACAACAACAAACGTGTTAGAATAAAGACAGGTTTTGAATTAGACTGACCAGTAGTCATACTACACCTATGCCTTATACTGGCTCTAGCACCCATTTGAATAAACCCTTCAATTTTTCTGAACCATATGTATGAAATTAGAAAAACACCTTTATTACATGTTATCCTATATTGCTGCGAGAACACAATAAGAAAAATATCTCTCCTATTACTTCCTTTTCTTTACTCATCCTTTACATCCCTAGCTTTTTCTGTGGTTTCTAAATCTAAAATTATTTGTGTACATTTTATAAAGAAAGGATACAAGCAGACCTCTGGAGACAATTTTAACAACCTGGTAGCTATATACAGTAAAGACTAAAAATAGACATCATTCTACCTATTCAGAGATATTTCACTAATACATAGCTTATGGTTGGTTATTTACAGAGTACATCATTACTACAGTAACCTTTGTTATAAAAGTTCATCCCTATTTCTAATATTCATTCACATGTTTGTTCTTACCTCTGGAGGGCTCCAGACATTTGAAGACTTCTAGGAGCCCACATTAGAGTCCTGCTGTGGCACTGTAGGATAAGCACTGGACTTCAAGATCAGTTTGGACCACTAGGTCATCAATTCAAACACAGAGTCACTCTTCAGAAAACCTATTACAGGGTTGGGATGAGTCTGAACCAATTGCATGGCACTTACAACAGCAGGAGCTCACGTTAGTACTTTATTGACATGATAGAGCTAACATCGTGAATAATGGGTATTCCAGACACTGTGGTCATGAGGAACCTGTACATAGACAAAGAGACAGTCATTTGAACCAAACAAGGGTATACTGAATAGTTTAAAATTAAGAAAGGTATGCACCAGAGTGGTATCCTATCACCGTACAGAATACATCTGTATTCTGAGCAAAGAATCCAAGAAAATGAATTATATGAAGAGCAAGCATTAACAACCTGCAATATGCAAATGACACAACCTTGCTTGCTGAAAGTGAAAAGGACTTATAATACTTACTGATGAATATCAAAGACTACAGCCTTCACAATCGGTTGCAACTAAATGTAAAGGAAACAAAAATCATCACAACTGGACCAATAAATAACATCATGATAAATGGAGAAAAGATAGAAGTTGTCAGAGACTTCATTTTGCTTGGATCCATAATCAATACTCATAGAAGCAGCAGTCATGAAATCAAAGGACATGTTGTATATCTGCTGTAAAGGACCTGTTTAAAGTGTTAAAGAGCAAAGATATTAGCTTGAGGATTAAGGTATACCTTACCCAACCCATGGTATTTTCAGCTACGAATGTGACAGTTGACAAATAAATAAAGATTGTAGAAGAATCAATGCATTTGAATGATGGTGTTGATAAAAAAAA
>NW_006408945.1:939715-941479 GCF_000296735.1 Chrysochloris asiatica | reverse complement strand
AGAGCTAAACACTGCCCAGTCCTGCACCAAGCTCACAGTCATTGCTATGCTTGAGCACAATGGTGCTGCACTGTGCTAATCCATCTTGTTGGGAGTCTTCTTTTTCAAGGACCCTTCATTTTACCAAACATAATGTCTTTCACCAAGGACTGGTCCCTCCTGATAATATGTCCAAAGTATGAGAGACCATGTCTGTCCATCCTGGCTTCCAAGGAGTATTTTGACTGTGCATCCTTCAACACGATTGTTTTGATTTCTGGCAGACTATGATATTTTTAATATTCTCCTGCAGCACCGTAACTAAAATACGTCAATTCTTCTGCAGTCTTCTTTATTCATTGTCCAACTTTCACATGCATATGAGGTTACAGAAAATACCATGGTTTCGGTCATGCACACCTTAGTCCTCAAACGGATATCTTTGGTCTTGAACACTTTAAAGAAGTCTTGCACAGGAAATTTGCCTAATGCAATATGTCGTTTGATTTCTTAACTGCTGCTTCCATGAGTGTTGAAGGTTGATCTAAGTACAATGAAGTCTCTGACAATTTCAATCTTTTCTCCACTCATCATGATTTCATTTATAGGTTCAGGGGTGGAGTTTTTGTTTTCTTTACTTTGAGGTGAATCCATACTGATGGCTTGGTCTTTGATCTTCAGTAAGCATTTTAACTCCTCTTCACTTTCAGCAATCAGGGTTGCACATCTACATATCGCAGGTTGTTAATGAGTCTACCTGCAATCCTGATTACTTGTTCTTATTCATACAATCCAGCTACTCATATTATTTACTCATTATTCAAATTGAATAAGAATGGTGACAGAATATAACACTAGTGCAAGGATTTCCTAACTTTTATCCATCTGTGTACCCTTGTTCTGTTTGAACGACTGCC
Organism: Chrysochloris asiatica; assembly: GCF_000296735.1. Classification (NCBI taxonomy): domain Eukaryota; kingdom Metazoa; phylum Chordata; class Mammalia; order Afrosoricida; family Chrysochloridae; genus Chrysochloris; species Chrysochloris asiatica. Next base: position 940,583 of record NW_006408945.1, on the reverse strand, counting down.
TCTTGGTCTGTATACAGGTTTTCATCAGCACAATTGAGTGTTCCAGAATACTAATTCTATGCAATTTTACCCATAACTTGTCATGATCTATACAATTGAAACCTCTGTGTAGTCGATAAACACAGGTAAACATATTTCTGGTATTCTCTACTTTTATACATGGTTCATCTGACATCAACAATGCTATACCTCGTTCTATGTCCTTGTCTTAATCCTGCTTGAACATGTGGCAGTTCCATGTCAGTGTGTTGTTACAGCTTTTTTTGAATTACATTTAGCAAAAGTTTACTTGCATGTGGTATTAATGATATTGTCCAATGATTTTTTTTTTTTTTGGATTCCGTTGAATCATCTCTCTTTAGAATGAGCACAAATAAGGATCTCTTCCCATTAGTCGGCCAGGTAGCTGTCTTAGAAACTTCTTGGCATAGATGAGTGACTGCAGTACTGCATTAGTTTTTTGAAAGATTTCAACTTATATTCCATGAATTCCTGGCATCTTACTCTTTGCCAATGCCTTCAGTGCACCTTGGTCTTCTTCCTTCAATATCATTGGCTTTTGATCATGTTACCTCTTGACATGATATCAATCTCTTTGATATCTCAAGTGAGTAAAGTTTTGCTCAAAGTAATACAGAAACGGCTAAAATCATACATTGACAGAGAACTTCCAGAGGTTCAAGCTGGATTCAGAAGAGGCCGTGGAACGAAAGATATCATTGCAGAAGTCCGATGGATCTTGGCTGAAAGCAGAGAATACCAGAAGGATGTTTACCTATGCTTTATTGACTACGTGAAGGTTTTCGATTGTGTGGATCATGACAAGCTATGGACAACATTGAGAAGTATGAGTATTCCAGAACACTTA
>NW_006408945.1:937200-938832 GCF_000296735.1 Chrysochloris asiatica | reverse complement strand
CATTGTTTCATTCTGCTGTGCATGGGGTCGCTATGAGTTGGTTCCGACTCGATGGCACCTGACAACAACAACAACCTCTTGACATGAGTGAACATCAACCATATCTTTTGGACAGAGACTCTGTCTGTTCCTCCCTTCTTCTTGGAGGCTTTCTGCATCATTCAGTATTTTGCCTATGTTGTTTTTGTTGTTGTTGTTAAGTGCCATCGAGTCAGTTCTGAACCATAGCAATGCCAGTATAGGGTATCCAAGGAGTGGCTTGTGCATTTGAACTGCTAGCTTTGTGATTCAAACTGACCTTGTGGTTCAGCACATTATCCTGCAATATGATGCCAGAACTCCACACTATTCTTCAATATTGCAAGTTGAGGATTACATTTTTTCTTCTGTTCTTTCACTTTGAGAAGTACTGAGCATGTTCTTCCCTTTTGGTTTTCTAACTCTTGTATTTTGCACATTTCATTATAATATCTAACTTTGTCTTATTGACTTCCCCTTTGAAATTTTCTATTCAGCTCTTTACCTCCTCATTTCTCCCATTTACATAAGTGCTTCTATACTAAAGAGCAACTTTTAGAGTCTCTACTAATATCCATTTTGCTCTTTTTCTTCTTAATGACATTTTGCTTCTTGCTCTTAATGACATTTTGCTTTCTTGCTCTGTGATGTTTTTGATGTTATCCCACAACTTTTCTTTTCGTCATTCATTAGTGTCTAATGCATCAAATCTGTTCTTTGGATCATCTCTAAATTCAGGTGGAATATGTTCAAGGTCATATTTTGGTTCTTGTGAATTTGTTTTAATTTTCTTCAGTTTCCACCAGTCTATAATAATAATCATTATCATCATCTTGTCATAAACCTTTATTGCATGTTTATTTTATGCTGTGCACTGATATATATTTATATATGTTGTTGTTGAGTACCGTGGAGTCAGTTCCGACTCATAGTGACCCTGCACAGGGTTTCCGAGGCTGTAAATCTTTACAGGAGCAGAAAGTCTCATCTTTCTCCCCAGAACCGCTGGCAGTTTTGAACTGCCAACCTTGAGGTTAGCAGCCCAATTTGTAACCACTTTGCTACCAGAGCTCCTATATATATAATTTTTGCTAGTTTATACAAGTGCCTGGAGTCCTGATGTAGCACTGTAGGATCAACAATGTACTGCTAACCACAATGTCAACAATTCAAACCCGTCAGTCACTATCAGAAACCCTATGCAGCGTCACCATGAATCAGAAGTGACTTAATGGAACATTTCAACAGCTTCTAAGTGACATTGATTGCTTTGAATTTATTTATTTTTAAGTTGGACTTGTTTAGGAAGTTATTGTTGTTTCTTTTGACTCCCAATAATTCAGATTGTTATTGTTTTTGCATGCTGTCGAGTAGGTTCCGACTCACAGTGACCCTGTATAGGGTACCCGAGGAGTGACTGGTGAACTTGAAATGACAAACTTGTGGTTCAAACTGATCTTGCAAGACCAGCACATTAATCCACAAAGTAATACCAGGACTCCACATTCTAAGAAATGTATGTTTATAACAAGACAACAAAGCATTTCCCTAAAACTTTTGCCATGTATTTGGACTTCAACTTTTGCAAACTGTGAGAGTGAAAATGGATTCATT
>NW_006408945.1:935860-936863 GCF_000296735.1 Chrysochloris asiatica | reverse complement strand
AAGCTCCTCACCTAGAAAGAAAAAAAAAAAAAAAAAAAAAAATGGGAGCTTAATTTAGTATAGCATGACATGTTTACAAACTTCTAGTGATTACAATATAAGTTTTAATATAATTTTTAAAATTTAATAATCAGCCATAAAATTTTATCATGAATAAATAATATACGTATTGAGCTGTAGATTACAATTATTTTCCATTTTTAAAATGAACCAGCATTTGCTGCCTCATCTTATGGAACTGATATTAATCCATTTAAATTGTTGAAATATTGCCAACAGTGATCCTGTGACTTTATCTTCTGAATATCATGTGTCTGGGTTTCAAGACATGAACTCGGTTCCCATGGTGAGGATTAGTCGTACTATCATTCAGTCTGTCTTGAACTACTAAATTCACTTATAATCATATGTTCTACCATTTCTGGGTTAAAGTTCAGTAATGAATAATATGTACAAAGAGAGAAATAAAAAAGCAAAATTTGGAATCTACCCAATTACTTTTTCTTTTTCATCATAACATCATTGGAAAAAACAGGGTCTAGTCCTTCTTTGTTCTCTTTGCTATAAACTTAATTATAAAAGCCTTTTCCTTCCTTTTAGCTTTTGCTTCAATTCTCATTACATTTTGGATTTTAGTTGACTGAACAGTATTCTTAAAAGTTTTAACCTCTTTCGTCTCTCTTCCTGAGATTAAATAGTCCTTTATTTCTTTTTTTATACATCTATATTTAAAATATACATACACATTATCCTATATAGTTATATTACTTTCTGTGACTATGTATCCCTTTTTTATTTTTAAATTACAGAGCTTTGATGTTTGTATTATAAGGATTACTTTTTTGAGGATCTGGTTTTCTTGGCTGTTGTTGTTGTTGTCAGGTGCCATCGAGTCGGAACCGACTCATAGCGACCCCATGCACAGCAGGACGAAACAATGTCCGATCCTGGGCCAACCTCACTACCGCTGCTTCACTTGAGTCCATCAATGATGCCACCTGGC
>NW_006408945.1:929768-930320 GCF_000296735.1 Chrysochloris asiatica | reverse complement strand
TATCTGACAGTGTTTCTGTGCTATTCATAAGGTTTTCACGTAAGGTGACTAAATATTCGAAAATAGTTTGTCACTCCTTCTTCCTAGTCTGTCTTCATCAGGAAGCTTATCTAAAACCTGTCCACCATGTGTGACCCTGTTGTTGTTGTTAATTGCCATCAAGTCGGTTCCGACCCATAGCGACCCTGTACAGGGTTTCCGAGTACCCTGCTGGTATTTAAATACTGGTGGCATAGCTTTAAGAATTGCAGTAACTCACAAGCCACCACAGTGAGACAAACTGACAGATGAGTTACAATCATACATTGACAGAGAGCTTCAAAAGTTTCAAGCCAGATTCAGAAGAGGCCGTGGAACTAGGGATATCATTGCTGATGTCCGACGGATCTTTGATGCAAGCAGTGAATATCAGAAAGATGTTTACCTGTGCTTTCTTAACTACGCAAAGGCTTTCTATTGTGTGGATCATGACAAGCTATGGACAACATTGCAAAGTATGAGTGTTCTGGAACACTTAATTGTGCTTATGAGAAATCTGTACCTGGACCAAGA
>NW_006408945.1:924368-929612 GCF_000296735.1 Chrysochloris asiatica | reverse complement strand
AAACACAGCCTTCGGTATGGATTACATCTCAATGTCAAGAAAACAAAAACCCTCACCACTGGATCAATAAACAACATTCTTATCAATGGAGAAAAGATTGCCATTGTCAAGAACTTCATTCTTCTTGGATCAACTATCAACACTTATGGAAGCAGCAGTCAAGAAATCAAACAACGTATTGCATTCGGCAAATCTGCTACACAAGCCCTTTTTAAAGTGTTGAAGACCAAAGATGTTAGCTTGAGGACTAAGATGCGCCTGACCCTTGCATGGTATTTCCAATGACCTCATGTGCATGTGAAAGCTGGACAATGAATATGAAAGACCATAGAAGAATTGATATTTTTGAGTTATAATGTTGGAGAGGAATGTAGAAAGTGCCATGGGCTACCAAAAGAACCAATAGATCTGTTTTGGAAAAAGTCCAGCCAGAGTGCTCCTTGGAGGACAAGATGACCAAACTCTGTCTCTCATACTTCAGACATATTGTCAGCAGGGGCCAGTCCCTGGAGAAGGATATCATGTTTTCTAAGGTGGAGGGTCAGTGAAATAGAGGAAGACCCCCAACGAGATGGATTAACCAAGTGGCAGCATCAATGATCTCAAGCGTGGCAACAGTAGTGAGGTTGGCCCAGGATCGGGCAATGCATCGTTCTGCTGTGCATACAGTCACTATGTGTTGGTACTGACTCGATGGCACCTAACAACAACAACAAACGATATTAGTGTTGAAAATGTTGCTATGTTGGCCTAAAAATATTAGTGTTGAAAGTATTTGCTATGTAGCTTTGTTTCTTAAAAATTGTATTTGAGATCAGCAAAACCTACAACTTATTATAAACTAAATGAAACATAGCAATAATTCATTATATATAAAGAAAAACAATTCATTTCAACAAAGCAATGCCATGCCCAGAGGGAAAAGTGACCATGCAGTTTCTTGTAGCCTAGTTTTGCTTGGTTTTTAGTATGCTGCTACACTGCACAGATAAGCTTAAACATGTACTAAAGAAAACGTACTGCTAAGTACACTGTATATGCACACCAATGCTCATAGCAGCACTCTTCACAATAGCAAAAAGATGGAGCCAATATAAGTGCCAATCAATGGAAGAATGGATAAACAAACTGTGATACATATACACAGTGGAATATTATGCTACCTTGCAGAATAACAAGGAAGCTGTAAGCCACCACATAACATGGATGAACTTTGAGGACATTATGCTGAGTGAAATTAGTCGGTCACTAAGGACAAATATTGAAGTCTTGGTGTGGCATTGTAGGTTAATGCACCAGACTGCAAAGCCATTTGAACTGCAAGATTGGCAGTTCAAGCTCACCAGTTGCTCCTCAGAAACCCTATACAGGGTAACTATGGGTTGGAATCAACTCGATGGCCCTTAACAACAACAAGAACAAGAACAAATATTGCACAAGACCATTATTGTAAAAGCTTAAGACAAGATACCCATACTAAAGGGGAAAAAAAATATTTTTCTTTGTTGTTTACTGATGGGGGTGGGGTGAAGGGGTTTGGGAGAGGTGGATGGAGGTGATCATAGAACACAAGGTAGGGGGCAGACACACCAAAGTTCGGGTGTTGGGGAGGCCAATACACAAGAAGTGGGGGGTTTGGAAGAACAAGTAGGTAGAGGAACACTAAGACAGGTTTGCCTGGGCTAACTGGGACAGAGTTAGTGATACATTCTCAAACATGGAACAACAGTGCTCTGTGATACAAGAATTGAGGCATAGTCTGAAGAGGGAAAATAATACTAAGATGTTTGACTGTCTTATGAATATTGGTTCCCCTCGCCTACTAGTGTAAAATAGATACTTGAGTGGGATAGAAAGGAATGTTGGCAAACATAATTACAGAAAGCTTGTTAGCTTGTCTTCAGCCTGTAACTGAAATACCTAAAAGAGATTCTACAACTTGCCCAGTGAAATAGGCCTCTTTCAGAGCCTTTGCAGTGTACAGGACCTTAGGTGGAATTCTGAGGTCCATCCAGAACCTTCTGAGTGAGACATTCCCACTAGGCTGGACAAGCAGAGCAGCCTGAAACACCTAGAACAACAGAAGATACATCTTCCAGGAAAGATCAGTAGGGAAAACCCAATGAAAATAACAGTATGATTGGCTACTACAAAAATAAGAAAGTTGATGATGGAGGCGCCCAGCAAAGTGATGGTGGGGGCAGCGGCTTTGGAATGTGGCTGGCTGGATGGTTGGAGTCTCTGGGAGTGGACCAAGATGTGTAGTCCACCTACATCTTGGGTGTTCTGCAGGAGGAGGAGGAAGAGAAGCTATACGTTCTGCAGGGCATCCTCTCTGCTTTCTTGGAAGAAGACTGTCTATTAAATATCTTCTAGGAGATTGTGAAACGATGGTTAGAAACCCAGAATGTTGTTACCAAAATGAAAAAAGAAGATGAAGTACAGGCCATTGCCACCCTAATTGAGAAGCAAGCTCAGATCATGGTAAAGAACAATATGGTGTCAGAAAAGGAGAAGCAGAGAAAAGCTACCCTGCTGGCCCAGTATGATGATGTCACAGATGAAGAGGATGAAGCAGGTGAGAAGGATGATTCAGGTGCTACCACAGTGAATATTGGTTCTAAAAAAATCTCTGTTCAGGAAACACCAATGTGAAAGTTGTCGTCAAGGCCCGAAAATTGTAAGGAGACTCACTTCGGGCTGAATCCCAAAGGAAGAAGGACCAAGACAAATTGTAGAAGAAGAGGGACAAATTAGCCAAGCAAGAGCACAAGTAAAGGAAAAGAAAAGGACACAGAAAGGGGAGTGAAAGCAGTAACCTTGGCCCACTCTCTCCTTTCTCGGATGAACTTGATCAAAGGGTTGTACTCACGTGTATTTAAGAGAACATTACAAAGTTGTTTACAAAGGCATTTCACCTTTTGTTTACATGGTCAAAAGGAAAATTGCAGACACTTCTAATTGCAAAATGTGCCATATCTCTGTGGTGTGGGTAATCAGATTATTATAATTGATGTCTTTACCAAAGATCTGGACTGGGGGCAGCCGCTATATTTTTAATACTAAGGCCCTGTGCTCCATTTGGCTGCTTTAAAGTCTTCCTTCGCCTTGGACAAATAGCAGGATTCAGAAAGCTAACAGTTACTGTTTTCAACCTAAAGAACAAAAACATTGCCATTCTTCCCCCAAGATGAAATGTAAATATGCAAATGGTTTCCAAGGCAGTATTCAGAGCTAAATGTAATATTTTATAGCTGAAATAGAAAAGCTAATGAAGATCTCTCTCTGAAACCAGATTTTATGTTATATGGTTACAAAGTAGAAAAATGGGAAAAAATTATTTGGGAGTGTTCTAGATATGAGGATTTTAAAAAACATTCCAGCTTGTGAGTGGGAATGAAGTCTCTTTTGAAACAGAGATAGTTATTTTTCCTCATCTAGGCTGTGACTTCAAGAAGGGTATGTCCATTATCAATGTAAGAATATCATCGTTGGTTAGAATTAAAAATAAAAAAAATAAAATCATGAATCCTCTTGCATTCTGATGGAGATCTTAATGTAATTTCCCCTAAATGTTTTGAGTATGACCTCTGATAAATTCTCACTTAGAGAAACTGGAGAGATTTCCGTTTTAAGGCAGAAACACTGGAAATGTCTGCTAACATGGAAACTAATAGTATACATAGTAAGTGATCAACAAATTTGTCTAGTGAACTTGTGAGTGGAAAACTATTTTTGAGAGTCCAGTGTGAGATGGAGCTCTCTCTTCCTACTTTTGTCATACAGCACATTCAGTTGTAAATTAGGCCTTTCTCTATTTGACTTCCAGGATGCAGACTGCCAAGACCCTTGAAGAGTGCACTTTCATTGAGGAGAGCAAAAGTAGATATTTGCTATCAAAAATTGGCAAATTACTGTTTGCAGATCAAATTTGGCCTGGCGTGTTTTTATACGGTACAAACAAATGATGTACATTTTTATAGGGTTATTAGAAAAAAAAATATGTGACAGATCATATGTAGCCCCAAAAGCCTAAAATACTTACTGTCTGGCTTTTCACAGAAAGTTTACCAGCCTGTTTTATATCATTGACTATGAGATTAATGAAAAGTTTTATCATTGTGTAGAAACTAAAAAGAAGCATAGTTAAAGTAAAGAAGATGTGTCTTTTTCATACACTCTTACAGCATGGCATTGAAAAAAAAAAAACAACCACCAAAACCACATCTTTCTTAAAAAATAAGGTTTATTTAAATCACTAAAAAAATAATAATAATAAGCAAGTTGTTCAACAGTAAGCCATGAAGGCAAGCAATCAAATCCCTTCAGGACAAACCTCCTTCTAACTCTTTGAGTTTCATGTGCAGACTGTAAGCTTGCAGGCAACCACATTAGACTACTGATGAGTGGAAGAGGAGGAAAGGCAGCAATGAAGAAATGGTCTGAGTTCAACCACTTTCTGTAAACTCTGGTTGACCTGGAGATGAGAGAGGGAAGAGGAAGGACTGGTTGGTCCAAAGTGTGGTGAGATCTGGGGACACCTGAGCCCATGGACAAGGACATAGCCACAGAGGGCTAATGCTGAGAGTTAAGCATCCAGCTGATATGATGTGAGGGGAGACAAACAAGAACACCCAAACTTGCAGATAGTAACCATCTGACCTAGCCTCAATGGCTTGATAGTCAGATCTCAACTAGAGGAAGATAAAAAAAGAAAAAAAAAAAAGGATAAAGTAAATGAAGGTAAATTGCTATAATATGATAAACTTGACCTATACTTATGGATGTAGTAGGTCAAAATACCAAGAGAGGGAAGGAGCCTTCACATCAAGTATCAATGCTATCCCCTCTGTGTACAGGGTAGATATGGACGGGCAACTTAGACATTGGCTATATAAAATGAGGGGGCAATAGAGGCATGAAGTGACTGGTTTACAAGGTTTCAAGAGGGAGTTTAGTTTAAGAGTGTGTGGCGGAAGAAGAGTCCTCACTTAGCAGTTTTCATCTTGTTTAGATGCATCTAGTGAAAGAGATACAGTCACTTTAAATTTCGATGTCAATACTTATACAATCAAGATGTTCTCTCCCAAGATGGCGGCTCCTGGAACAGCTGAGTGTCTTGATCCAGCATATAATGGATTTCTGGATTCCCTTCAAATCCCTAGCTGTAAACCCTCCAATCATAGCTTTATATTTTTTTCAGAGTTCCAACACTATCTCGTGAGCCCTCTTGGCCTAGTGTTC
>NW_006408945.1:917058-922511 GCF_000296735.1 Chrysochloris asiatica | reverse complement strand
TTTTAAATTGTATTAAAATCACCTTAATGAAGGGACATCTTAAACTGGTTACCACTGGAAAACAAATCATATTTATATAATATTTCACAATGTGAATAAATATTTAGAACACTGTCATGCTCAGACAGCTGCTTCTCTCATTGCCTGTCATAAATTAACATAGAAAAATAGCAAATGTTTTTAAGTCAGATAAAAAATCCTGGACAAAATTTGCTTTCGTTGTCTTTAAATAAATATGTATAGATTTGAAACAGTGCTATAAAAATTTGTCCAAGTCTAAAAAGCATCCTTGATTTTACTTAGAATGATTGACATCCTTTGAGGGGAAAAATGAACATTCTGGTATAATCTACCTAATGGGTCTCCTTTTGTTTGTTTCCATTGTTTCTTTTTCCTTTCCTGTCTTTCAAATGCTTTTGATTTGAAGAGTTTGTTGAATGGTTTTCTTTAGACAAGAAAGAACTTAGTGAAGAAATAAAGTTAGGGTTGCACTGAGTGAGCATTCCAGCATTCTGCTTAGATATTTGTCAGAAGTACTATGACATTTGGCAGGGTAATTGACAGTAGCGTTGACTTGATTGTCTTAAAGTGTAGACAGCACACAAAAGCTCAAAATCTTCTTTTAAATAGGTGGATGGTACCCTCAGGCTAAAGAATAATGAGTGTACTCTTTCTGGGCATCTTTTCTTTATTTAACCTGCCATTCTGTACTGTATGTATTAGAAGTAGACACCACAGTTGTCTGGCTTGTAAATATGGCTCTTATAAGTCATTGTCATTTTGTATAGCTGAGAGAGGTAAGCTTTGCAGAAAGTCAAGGATTGGGGTGATTGGGTGAAACACAAACAGTAGAATTTTCAGGAAAACACATACCAAATTACAAATATGTACCATTTTTTCTTCACTTTATATTCAAATTCAATTGTTGCTATTCACCTGATGATGTAGATTTTGACATCCTGTAGAAATATTTAAGGAGCCCTGGTGGCAAAGTGGTTAAAGCGCTTGCCTGATAACTGTAATGTCAGCAGTTCTAACTTATGAGTCGCTACAGGGAAGAAATGTGTGCTAGTCTGCTTCTGTAAAAACTACAGCCCTGGAAACTCTATAGGGCTGTTCCTCTTTCCTATAGAGTCACTGACTTGAAATAAACTTGATGACAACAGATTTGTTTTTTAAAAAATATGAAAGTACCATAAATATCCTACTTAAACTCTTTAGAAAGGTGAAACATACATTTAAATGTTTTTTATGAAAATAAATATTATATAGTTTTTATAATAAATGTGCACTGCTATAAGAGAAAATAATAAGCGAAAATATAAAACATGTCTAGTTCTGAACTGCATAAGCAGCTGATAGTATAGATCCAATCTAAGATTTTAATGATGTTCTGAGTAAATTAAGTACATTATATATTTATTGTTCACTGGTTTTAAGAGTATCATATTTAACGATGCTTTATTTTGGAGTCCTATGGTTCAGTGCGCTGGATTGTAAAGTCATTTTGAACCACAATGTTGGCAGCTCAAGCTCACCAGTTGCTCCTCAGAAAACCTATACAGGGTCGCTATGGGTCGGAACCAACTCACTAGCACTTAACAACAACAACATACTTAAAAATTTTTAATAAAGTAAAACTTTATTAAAGGAATTGTAGAACTTTATGTAAATGTTTCTTTAAAGATACTGTTCATAAAATTACTTTGAAAGTAAAACAACAGTTAAGACTATGAATATCTTTAAGAAATATGCTGTATGCTTACAAAAGAAAGTAACATAGTAGTAAAATTGTACACAACATAATAAAACACACATACACATGTACTCCCAAGTGAGGACTGGGTAAACCTGAGTAAGATCAGTGGATTGGACCAAGTTCAATATTGTACTATTGTTTTGTAAAATACCCCCATTGGAGAAAATGAGACAAAATGTACACGGGATCTGTGTATATTATTTCTTATATCTGCACATGATGTGAATCTACAATATCTTTATAAAAACTCCATTAAAAACACAAAAACGCTACACTTTTAATGAATATAAGTTTAAATTTTCAGGTATCAAAATATGATTAATGTTTAGAGCATATATGTGTATACATATATGTTGTTGTCAGGTGCCATCGAGTCGGAACTGACTCATAGCGACCCCATGCACAGCAGAACAAAACAATGTCCGATCCTGGGCCAACCTCACTACCGCTGCCACACTTGAGTCCATCAATGATGCCACCTGGCCAATCCATCTCGTTAGAGGTCTTCCTCTTTTTCTGACCCTCTACCTTACCCAGCATGACATCCTTCTCCAATGATTGTTTCCTCCAGACAATGTTTTAGATGTCAACTTAATTTGAGGATGAATCTCTTAGAATATCAGTAGGGAAATACTAACAATTAAACAAATTATTTCATGAACTTAAAGCATAATACTACTAAGTAAAGAAAGCAAACTATTTATACATCTGACATGCAAAAGTGTGGCTTAATCTCAAAAGCATAAAACAAAATGAAAGAAATGCAGACAAAAGTGATAGCATATTCTCATTGGACATTGTAGAAAAAGTGAAATAATGAAAAATAAATCAGTAGTTGACAGGGACTGGGGCCAGGGGCAGGGGCAGGTGAGGGTTAGGGAGTTTTTAAATGTTCTTTATGCTGTCTGTGAATTCCTTGTACCATAAGCCCTGGACTGCTATTCAGAGTTCCACTGCACCTCTTTGTGGGTTTAAACCAATAGCATTTAGATTAATAGTCTAACACAAATCATTTGCACTGCCTATGGAACATGTGCTATACTGTGAAATAAAAGGTTCAAATGTTACAGATACTGTTTCATTCATAGATTTAATGTTTATCAGTGGTCAGCAGAGTGGTCCAGTGTCTCCTCCCATTTGAAAATTAAGCAGCAGGATCTGGCAGCATCATTTCTGTTTTAAACCTTGTTATTGGTGTTTGGAGGTCTTATAAACTAACTACAATAGACATTCAAACTTGAACTGAGAATTTTAATGATCTTTAAACTGTCTATGAAGTGCCTTCTGGAAATTAGACTGAACTGCCCGTCATTACAATGACTTACAGTTCTGACAACCCACTGCCCTGCCATTCGCCTAAATGAACTCATTTACTTACAAAGAAAAAGTGCTGGTTCTTGTTAAGTGCTGTCATGTCGATTCCAACTCATAGCAAACCACTATAGGGTTTCCAAGGAGGAGCTGGTGAGTTTGAACTACCGATCTTGTGGTTCAAACCAACCTTCTGGTCCACTGTTTTATCCCACAACACCTGGTAGTACTGTAGAATAAGCACTCAACTGGTAACCACAAGGTTGACAGTTCAAGCCCACCAGCCACTCTGTGAGAGTAAAATAAGCCTTTCTGCTCCCAAATAGATTCACATCCTCAGAAAACTATGTGGTGCTGCTATCAGTCAGAACCAACTCAACAACACCAAACAGCAACAATATTCATTCCAAGCATCATGAGCCTTCAAGTTAAACAGAAAATATTTCATCTCCACTCTGCCTGAACTGTGGATTCCTGGTTGTGCTGAAGTATATGCACAGTGTGAGTAGGGATGGGTGTCCTCACTGTGCAGTTTGAGCAATGTACTTAATCTCCTCCAGGTTAAGTTTCCTCATTGATAAAGTAGGAATTATTGTACCTTGGAAGCATGAACATTACAAAACATAAATGAGCTCATGAAAGTCACGAGATGGTGTGAATTATTATTTTTCATAATTTATTAAACAGTTTTCAGTGTCAGACACTATTTTCTGAGAAAGACTTGGGCATACAATTAAAAAAAAACAAAATAAATAAATTAAATTAAACTAGAGTCACATGGCTGTGAAGTGGTGATGGGAAAATCACTCTAGGAAAATTTTAATAGTGTGAGAATATTATTGGTTGTTACAAAAATTGGAGGAGGACTGACACTTCCTATCCAGGAATTCTATGATTCTGAAATGCATGGGACAAGCAGAGCAACAACAACAACAACAACAAAATGCCAATAGCACTACTAGTGAAAGACAGTACAGTACATGTCAGTTTTTGTACTGTGGTGGCTTGTGTGTTGCTGTGATTCTGGAATTATGTCACCCAGAATCATATCGGCATAGTCACCCAAGGTGTACCGGTTTCATCTAAGTTTCCAGAATAAGACAGACTAGGAAGAGAGAGAGCGAGACTACTTTCTAATAGTTAGTCACGGACAAACATAAAGAGCCCCAGAATACTGACAACACCTGAATATTGAAACAATATAAAGAACGCTAGTTATTTGACAGATATATGGCTGGAAAATGAGCCTCTGATGTTGGAAGGCACTCAAAATATGACTAGGGGAAGAGGTGCTTCGTTAAAATAGTTGACTGTGATGATGCAAATGGAGTAAAACTTTCAGGACTTTCATTTGCTAATGGTGCACAACTCAAAATGGGGGGAAACAGCTGTAAAAACCCATTAATAATCAGAGCATGAATCTAGAAAAATTGGAAATGAAATGGAACACATCAGGATTGATATCTTAGGTATTAGTGAGTTGAAATGGACTGACATTGGCCATTTTGAATCTGACAATCATGTAGTTACTATGCTGGGAAAGAAAAATTGAGTAGGATAGGTTTCAGATTCATCATCAAAAAGAACATTTCAAGATCTGTCCTGAAGTACAACATCATCTGTGTTAGGATAATATCCATATGCCTACAAAGACCAATTACTATAGTTATTATTCAAATTTACACACCAACAACTAAAGCAAGTGATGATGAGACTGAAGAGTTCTACTAGCTTCCTCCTCACACTGGGACTAATAAACAACATTCATATTAATGAGAAAAGATTGAAGTTGTCAAAGACTTCATTTTTCTCATATCAACCATGAACACTCATGGAAGTAGCAGTCAAGAAATTAAATGAGGATTTGCATTAAGCAAATTAGTTGTACAAGACCTTTAAAAGTGTTCAAAAGCAAACATGTCAGTTTGAGGACTAAGATGCTTCTGACCCAAGCCATGGTATTTTCAGTAACCTTATATGCATGCAAAAGTTGCACAGTGAACAAGGAAGACTGTAAAAAAATTGATGCATTTTAGCTGTAGTTTTGGAGAATATTAAAAGTACAATGGACTGCCAAAAGAACAAACAAATCTGATCTATGTTGGAAGAAGTACAGCCAGCATGTTCCTTAGAAGCCACAATGGCCAGACTTCATTTGTCATACTTCAAACAAGTTGTCAAGAGAGATCTGTCACTGGAGAAGGATATCATGTTTGATAAAGTGAAGGGTCATAGAAAAAGAGAAAGACCACCCCCAACAAGATGGATTGGCACAGTGGAGGAGATGATGGGCTCTGGCACAGCAATGTTTGTGAGGTTCTCCCAGAACTGGGCAGTGTTTCATTCTATTGTACATAGGGTCACTATGAGTCAGTACTGACTC
>NW_006408945.1:915014-916788 GCF_000296735.1 Chrysochloris asiatica | reverse complement strand
TTGCTTAAATCAAAGAAGACTTAAGATACTTACTGATGAAGATCAAAGTCCACAGCTTTTGCTATGGGTTGAAACTCAATGTAAAGAAAACAAAAATCAATACCTCTGGACCAATAAATAACATAAAGGTAATGGAGAAAAGATGGAAGTTTCAAAGAGTTTATTTAGCTTTGATCAACCATCACCATTCATGGAAGTCAAGAAATCAAAGATGTATTGCATTATGCATATCGGCTGCAATAGAACTCTTTAAAGTGTTCAAGTGCAAAGATGTCAGTTGAGGTGCGCCTGGCCCAAGCCATGGTATTTTCAATAACCTCATATGCATGTGAAAGTTGGACAATGAATAAGGAAGACCATAGAAGAAATAATGCATTTGAGTTACAGTAATGGAAGAGACTATTAAAACCCATGGACTGGCAGAAGAACAAATAAATTTGGGCTGTAATTATTACAGCCAAAATGCTCCTTTGAAGCCAGGATTGCCAGACTTAGTGTTTCACATTTTGGACGTAGTATCAAGAGTGAAAAGTCCCCTGAAGAAGGACATCATACTTGGTAAAGTGGAAGGTCAGTGAAAAAGAGGAAAATACCCAACTAGATGGATGGGCACAACGGCAGCAGCAATGTACTCAAGCACATCAAAGATTGTGAATGTGATGCAGGACTGCTCAGGGTTCCATTATACTGTGCATAACGGTGCTATGAGTCAGTATCTACTCGATGACACCTAACAACAATTAAAGTACAGCGACTGACAAATGAATCAACAATTGTAAGAAAAATAAATATGTATCATATTTTTATGTAATAATGTAATTAGAAAGATAAGATAAATACAAGTACAGCGACTGACAAATGAATCAACAATTGTAAGAAAAATAAATATGTATCATATTTTTATGTAATAATGTAACTAGAAAGATAAGATAAATACAACAGGAACATTATCATCATCATTACTACCATCATCATTGTAATAGACAGTTCTTTATAAGATACCTTACAACCTTATTATATTTAATCATTGCAACAAATCATCAGGGATGATTATTGGAGTCCTGGTGTGATGCTGTAGGATATGCACTGGGCCGCAAGGTCGGTTTAGACAGCAAGGTCCATGGTTCAAATCTAGCAGTCACTCTTTGGAAACTCTATAAAGCGTCTCTCTGAGTCAGAACTCAATGGCATTCATCAACAACAGTAATTGCTGGGTATCTTGTTGAAATAAATAATCTGTTCCAAAAAGTTCAGAGTGGAGCTTCAGACTGCATTTTGAACAATTCGTCTGCAGAACAAGTTAGATAGTTAGAGAGATAGATAGAAACGTGAAACAATTCTAATAGAGTATGTATGATAAATGTGATAGATACACTTACTCAGTAGAGGAAGCTGGGAAATGGAATTGCTTTACTCATCATTACCTGGATTTCCATTGTCTACAACACAGGGTCATCATCCTATCTAGCATTTGCTCCTACTGACATAATCCCTTTCCAGGTTAAAGTATGGAAAGAAGGTTGGCATATTAGGCCCAGAGATATAGGTCCCACAGTGCCTTTTTTCATCTAAATTGGAGCCCATCCTTTCTATTCTCTGGACTGTAGCTGCAAGGTTCAGTATGAGTTGGAATTTGACTCCAGGGCAATAGGCTTGTTTTGTTTTGTTTAGGAGTCACTGTGTATTACAAATGGTTGAACATTCAACTACTAGCTGAAATGTTGGCAGTTCAAAACCTCTCAGATCTGCCTCAAAAGACAGGTCTGGCCATGTG
>NW_006408945.1:905806-908164 GCF_000296735.1 Chrysochloris asiatica | reverse complement strand
TCCTAAGTGAGGTTGCTCTAGCCCTGCATTCCAGTGTCTGCAGGGGGCAGAGGCACTTGCAGGCACAGGAGTGGGTGCAGAAGGAAGCAGGAGCCTCCTGCAGGCAGGCAAACGCTAAAATTGCCTGTACTTTGTCAGCAATTTGATCTTTAAAAAAAACGAGTTCAGACTGTTGAAATATAAGATCTTATATTTGTTCAAAGGCTGTCTGTCTGCTAGACAGGGGTTGCGTATGTGTGATTCTGTCCCTTTTCCCCGGAGACTTCCCTATCTGGGTTGCCTGGTCAGGGAAGCGCCGCATCACCTCTCTGCTATCTGGACAAAGTTTCAAGAAGGACCAGTTGCTGGAGAAGGATATCATGTTTGGTTAGGTGGAGGGTCAGTGAAAAAGAGGAAGACCCCCAATGAGATGGATTGGCCAAGTGGCAACATCGATAGACTCAAGTGTGGCAACAGTATTGAGGTTGGCCCAGGATTGAGCAGTGTTTCGTTCTGCTGTGCATAAGGTCGCTATGGGTCAGTACCGACTCCATGGCACCTAGCAGCAATAACAACAACTGATGGGTTTGAATTGTTAACCTTGCAGCTAGCAATCTAGTGCTTATCCTACAACACTACACAAGGACTCTTATCACGTACATAGAATGTTGTTAAGTGCCTTGGATTTGGTTTTGATTAATAGAAACTACGTAGAGTATTTCTGATGAGTGGCTGGTGGGTTTCGATCACTGATCTTGCAATTAGCTGTCATGGTCAATAAGACTACAAATACATGGAATAGTTCTCACTATGTACATAGCTAGAAGAATGGATAAATCTGTCTTGAAAGAAGTATAGCTAGAATCCTCTTTAGAAGTGAGAATGGAGAGTTTGTCTTATGTACTTTGGACATATTATCAGAAGGGACTAGTCCCTGGAGAAGGACGTAAGGTTTAGTAAGTAGAGGGTTAGTAAAACAGAGGTGATGAATTTACACATGGCTGCACCATTGGCTCAAAAATATCAATGATTGTTAAGATGCCACAGGACTGGACATTAGATCTGATCAGTATGGGTAAGAACCTAACAAAAACTATTAACGCACATATAGAGAATGAAAGAGAAAGAGACAAAATGGATGATATGACTTCCAGACCTGCTAATCTAAAGCAAGAATCTGTTCAGTTAACTTTGTGCTTTGATTTTCCTTTGCTAATTGTCTGACTTTGCACATATCTTCATATTCTTCAATACCAAGTCCCTATTGCACAAATCTTTAAAACTTCATTGAGTAAGATTTGTATTTTGGTGTCCCTTTCTGTATTTCCTTCTATTTGAAACAAGAGAAAGAAAACCAGTGTTAATTGATTTCCATTATGAGCCCTGGCACAGTGTTAAACACATTAATATACATTATATTAAACAAGGAAGAGTGAAATTTGCCTAATGCAGCCTGACTGCAACCTTCTTTTATCTTCATAAGGAAGCTATAAACAATCTGGGCAATTACAAACAAGATTTCTACTTTATACCTGTGAATCTATTTAAAGACCACTGAAACATGAGACCTACATCTATTGGATTATTTTTTGCCAGATCCTAAGTGAAACAGACTATTCTTTAATATTGCTGTGTATGTTGTTGTTGTGAAGTGCCCTTGAGTTGGTTCCTTCCCTTTCATAGCAACCCTAAGTACAAAATAACAAACACGGCCCTGCCCTTCGCCATCCTCACAACCATTGCTACATTTGAGCCCATCATTGCAGCCTCTGTGTTAATCCACCTTTTATTTGTTTTATTGTGAATTATATGATAGTTTACATGGGAGAACATTCATTCTATTGTAAATTGTTTCATTGCCATGGTTACAATCCCCTCCATGCATCATCAACTAACCAAAGGGTATACCCTGCAAGGCTGCTCCCTGCATTACACCCTCACCGCCCCCGGTCTTCAGTACACAGTCGCTCTCCCTCTCTGGATCTCAAGTCCCCAGCAGTTCCATTGCTCCATGTCATCCTTTTTGAGAGTCTTCTCTGTTTTCACTGACCCTCTATTTTGTCAAGGACTGGTTTCCAAGGATTGGTCCCTCCTGATAACATATCCAAAGTATATGAGATGAAAAAAAATCTTACCATCTTCCTTCTCAGAAGCATTGTGGATTTATTTCAAAGCAAATGTGTTTATTCTTCTGGAAGTCCATGGTATATTCTATATTCTATGCCAACACAATTCAGTTCTTCTAGAATCTTCCTTTTTTGTTTTCCAGCTCTTATCTGTATATGGAGTCCTGGTGTGTTGCAGTAGTGTAAACACTGCACATCTAACTTCAAGGTTGGATGTTGAAAACCATCCACCTCTTCTCAGACACTCTATACA
>NW_006408945.1:903658-905108 GCF_000296735.1 Chrysochloris asiatica | reverse complement strand
TGCTTCCAGCCAAGATATATCTGACATTGGCAATGATATCCCTCATTCCATGTCGTCTTCTGAATCTGTCTTTAATTTCTGGTACTTCCTTTCTATGTACTATTGCAAACATTTTTGCATGATATTCATCAAAACTTTACTTGCATTTGACATTGTTGTTTATTGTTTTAGTGTGATCAAGTCAGTTTTAGCTCATAGCCATCCTGTATCAGGTTTCTGAGGAGCAGCTGGTGCATTTGAACTGCACACCTTGCAGTTCAAACCGATCTTATCCTACAATGCCACACTAGGACTCCACATGCAGTAGTAAACATATTCAATGATGCCACGTGTGATATTAATGATATTCAATATCTTGAGCTTCTGTTAGATCACCTTTGTTTGTAATGACACACGTGTGGATTGTTTCCAGTCAATTGACAAAGTAGCTGAAACTTGCTTTTGAACATAGACCAGATGAAAACTAATTTTTCATTCTGAACTTTTCTTTCTTTTCTTTAGCATTCTTCATATGCGATGTTCTTGATGTCATCCCACAGCTCATTTGGTCTTTGTTCATTAGTTTTCGGTGTGTCTAATCTGTTCTTGAGATAGTCTCTAAATTCAGGTGGGTTATATTCAATCAAGGTTGCACTTTTATGCTCATGAACTTATTTCATTTTTCTTCGGCTTTAACTTTTACTTGCTGATGAGCAATTGATGGTCTGTTCCACATTCAGCTCCTTCCCTTGTTCTGACTAAAATGATATTCAGTTTCTCCATAATCTTTTTCCACAGATGTAGTCAAATTGATTCCCATGTGTTCCATCTGCAAATGTCTACAAGTATATGTTTATGTTTTTGAGCATATACATTTATTTATATTATAGAAAAAGGGATTTGCAATGAATACATTATTCACATTGCAAAATTCTAACATGATTTCTGGCATCATTTCTATGACCAAGGCCATATTTTCCAACTATTGATTCTTCTTTGTTCCCAATGTACATATTCCAATTTCCAGTAATTATCAATACATTTTTATGACATGTTTGATCGCTTTTAAACTACAGAAGTTAGTAAAAATCTTTCATTGTCTTCATCTCTGTCCTTGGTAGTTGGAACATTAATTTGAATACTAGTTGTTTTAATTGATATTCCTTGTTACGTTCAGTGCCATGAAGTTTTTTCTGACTCATGTTGACCCAGTATAGGATTCCTGAGGAGTGGCTGATTGATTTGAACCACTGGCCTTGCAGTTAGCATCTCAGTGCTTATCTTCCAGACCAATGATTATCTAACTTCTTATGATCTTCCTTGTAGGTATCTGGAAATGATCCTGTCACTGACAGCATTGTACTTCAGGATAGATTGTGATATGTGTTTCTTGATGATGAGTGTGATACCATTCCATTTCATTTTGCCATTCTTGGCAAGGTAGACCATATGATTGTCCAATTCAAAATGA
>NW_006408945.1:902602-903193 GCF_000296735.1 Chrysochloris asiatica | reverse complement strand
CTGTCATAAAGACATATAGTCTCAGAAATCCTTTATAAGGTTGCTGTGAGTCAGAATTGACTGGACGGGAGTTTGGGTTTGCTTTTACAACTGCTTACTGATATGAAATTGCACTTTTCCTGGTTATTCCATCCCATAATGATCTCTCCCAGAGTCATTTATTATTGTTCTTGTAGCACGAAGCTACAAGTCAGAAAAACTGTGTTAAATATTAATTTTGCTATTTACTCACTATATGACTTTGAAGAGGTCAATTTATAGTTCTTAGCTTCACTTTGTTCTTATTAGAATTTTAAAATTAAAAGTGTAGGGCTGTAGATGGCTAAATAAGAGAAGAAATTAAATACTATACAAGCTCTAAGTTTTTTTCCCAGTGGTTCCTGCTATTTATGTCTGTATAACTAAGTTTCACTAAAGTCAGTGACAATAATAATGCATTATTTTTCACAATCCTAAAATCTGTACTGTGACCAACTGCATATTTTTCTGCTCAAAAGAGTATCTGGACTTAGATCCTTCATTCAACTGTTTGGTACTTGTACTGAGATGTCTGGCAATAGCTTGGACAGTACCTTTTTTTTTTTTTTTTTT
>NW_006408945.1:888416-900578 GCF_000296735.1 Chrysochloris asiatica | reverse complement strand
CTGGATTTCTGAAGTAATTATATTTAACCACCTCAATATATTTGTGAAACATTCATTTGTTGTTGTTGTAAATGCCTTCATGCCTGTTCTGACCCATAGTGACCTTGCATGGGATTTCTAAGGAGTGACTGGTGAGCTTGAACCACTGACCTTATAGTTCAGAGCTACTTTGCAGTCCAGCATATTAACCCTCGGCAGCATATATATAGGATCTAGATTTTAGTAAAACCTTCTGACAATTTAAGACTTCAATATTTCTACTTGCCACATTTCCTAATTATAAAAGGAGGGGATAATTTTGGTTATAAGGAATTCTGTTGGTGCAGAGGGTTAAGCATCAAGGTGAGAACCCCACAATCAGAAATTAAAATCAACCAGCCTTTCCATTGGAGAAAGATGCTCTGTCTGCTCCACTTAAGATTTACAATTTCAGAAACCCTATGGAACAATTCTCCTCTGTTTGATAAGTAAGAATTGATTCAATATAAGTAAGAATTGATTTGATGGCAATCAAACCTCTTTGGGTATGAGCAGTTTCATTTGTTACTTTGAGTTAACTATGCATCAAAAAGTTATACTAAGATATTATAACTGAGAACTGAATGGCATCCATTGAAACATGTTTGTAGATTTCACTTGCCTGTAATGCTTCATGAGACAAAATGTACAGAATATTTTTACATTGCTTACATATGAAAATCTTAGTTTGAACACTAGGACCTAAAGGCATTCTCTGAATTACATTCAAGTTATTTCTGCCACTGTGCCACCCACTCTATAATTTAACAGAAGTCCTTTTGATGAAGAGAATATAGCTGGAAGCATCAATAGCAATGTATTTTCTACTCACATTTCCTCTTTCCACCCAATGAATTTTGCTGCCTTATGGGAAACAAGAGTTGTGTCCTCTAATTCACTCTACAACTTTCAGCTCCACACCCATAAACAAAAGTCTACTAACAAAGTGAAAAGGCTTATCTTTTAGAAAAGTTTGGAGGATTGGACCAAAAAATTTTGTTAATGTGAGACTCAAAGTATTAAAGTTACTTAGTTATTAGATATATTTATTTTGCAAACTGTTTTCATTACATTTGAGACTTCATTAATAGCAGACACATATTTGAAAACCTTAAAAGTAAGACTTTGCTCTTGTGCAATGAAAAAAAAAAAAATCCATTGCCATCAACTTGATTTTAAATCATGACAATCCATGTTTTACACTATAGAATTGCTCCATAAGGTCTTGATGGATTACTGGTGTTGCGGTGTTGTATCAGCACTGGAATGCTGACCACAAGGTAGGCAGTTCAAACCCACCACCATTCCCCAGAAAGCCTATACAGGGTTGCTATCAGTCAGAATTGATTCAAAGGTACTTAACAACACCATAGAGTTTTCTGTTGTTGTTGTTTTGTTTTAATTTTTTATTGTGAATTATGTGATAG
This sequence comes from Chrysochloris asiatica, assembly GCF_000296735.1. Lineage (NCBI taxonomy): Eukaryota > Metazoa > Chordata > Mammalia > Afrosoricida > Chrysochloridae > Chrysochloris > Chrysochloris asiatica. Next base: position 899,133 of record NW_006408945.1, on the reverse strand, counting down.
TTTACATGGGAGAACATTAGCTTTTACATTCATCTTATCTCATTTCATTGCAATGATTACAATTCCCTTCATGCATCTTCAAACAGCCAAAGGGTACACCCTGCAAGCCTGCCTCCTGGCTGTTAACACACAGACCCTCTCCCTTCCAGAGTCCAGAGTCCCCAGCTGCTCTATTTCTCCACGTCATCATGTCAGCGTCTCTGCCTCCATCTCTGGCATCACTGCTTCTCTGGATAGGGTCCTGCACTCAGCTCTTCTCCCTTGAGGATCCCAAGGTTCTCCGCTCCTGAACTGCAAGATCAGCTTCTCCCCTCCTTTTGTTACAAAACATCTACCTTTATATTTGCAACACTCACAATCAGTCCTGATAGCAATTATTCACTATTGAACCAGAAGAGTCTTATCCCTATCTCCTTTTACCAGCCACGCCCAGTGGAGATTCTACTTTCCCCCATACCCTTTGAAACTATGCACCCTCTTGAAAGCCTGTAAGCCAGTCACTTCGTGCCTTTGTAGCCCTCCCTCTCCCCCCCCATTTTGGGTAGCCAATGTCTAAGTTGCCCATCCTGTCAAACCTTACAAGTCCAGTGTTTATTATATGGTGCCATACCAAGGATGCTAGATACATTCAAACTGAAGAATTTTAGGTCAATTAACAAACACATATTATTTGTGAAGCCTTGGAGTCTCTTTTGCATTATTGTGGTCATTAGGTGTCATTGAGTCCTTTCTTACCTGTAATGACCTTATACACTAAAGCACAAAGCACTGCCTGGTTCAGAACCATCCTTGCAATTGTTGTGACAATTGAGCTCATCACTGCTGCCACTGTGCCAATCCATGTTGTTGAGAGTCTTCCTCATTTATAAATGATACTCCACTTTAAGTCTCCAGAGATTAGTCCCTCCTGATACATATCTGAAGTCTGAGAGACCAAGTCTCACCATCATTACTTCTAAGGAGCATTCTGACTCTATTTCTTCCAATATAGATTTGTTTGTTCTTCTGGAAGTCCATGGTACTTTCAATATTCTTCTCTATTAACATAAGTCAAATGCATCAATTCAACAGTTTTTTTTATTCATTGTTCAACATTCACATGCAAATAAGGCAACTGGAAATAAGATGGCTTGGGGTCCGGATCCATCTGAAGTCAGCAGTGATATCACTAGTTTCACATTATCTTCTGAATATAGATTGAGTTTCTGATAGTTCCTTGCTGATGTACAGTTGCAGTCATTTTTTAATTATTGTTGCCATAATTTTACTTGAATGTTATATTAATGATATAGTTTGATGACTTAACATGACGTTCCCTTGGGTTACCTCTCTTTGAAATGGGCACAAATATGAGATCTCTTTCAATCGATTCACTGGCTAGCTATCTTCTGAATTTTTTGGCATAGTTGAGTGAGCTCCTCTAGTGCCTCATGAGTTTGTTGAAAGATTTAAATTTGTATTCTGTCCATTTCTAGAGCCCTGTTTTTTTGCCAATACCTTCAGTTCAGGTTGGACTTCTTCATTTACTACTATCAATTATTGATCATTTTACCTCTTGAAATGGTTGAACATTGACCATTTCTTTTTGGTACAGTGACTCTGTGTATGCCTTGCATGTTCTTTTTTTCCACAAGGTGCTTTAATTGATGAAATCTCAAGTGCTGTTTTCTCTCTTGAATTTTTGGATGATAAGCAATCCATGGGGACCATACAGAAACACTATGACAGATGAGTTGTTACATTAAGTCTTTCGATGGGACTTGATTGATGATAAAACTTTATGACATGCTTGAACAATGCACTGAAGGGGATCCCATCTGAGTTAATACTTTGTTCAACTACTGTAGATGAAATTCAATCCAGCAAGGAGTACTTGTTACCATCTGCCTTAGGTGTTCTGCTCCCCACCCTTTCACAAAGCTCATACTGATGGTGCTCATTCTAGTGAATGAGCTTCCAAGCCCTGATTAACAGACTGAACCATAAAAGCAATAAATTCTTGGTTGTTGAAGATCTTGAGATTACAACCTGCTGGAATTTTGCACACTGTTGTAGGGTGCCAGACATGTCTCTAATTACAGTTGGGGCTCTACACAAAGATTGCACTCAGGGACTCAGCAAAATCTTCCCCACCTATGTAATACAGGCATACTCCTCTACCTATATGCCTTCTTGTTGTTTCTACTGTAGTGTTATGTTTGATGTTGGACAGTAACTCTAAGCAGAAATGCTCTGAATTGGACAGGTCTGTGAAGCTGTCTACAGTGAGTGAGGGCAGTGAGGCATGGAAGGTCTCCCCAACTCTGTGGTTTAATTCATAATATGCTATCAAACACCAAAATGCATGCTCTGAGTAAGTAACGGGCTGCAGATCCAAGCTATGATTTAGGGGGAAAGATCAGTGGGAGACATGTCCACAGAGATCCTGTGTCCATACTTTTGTTCAAAAGTTGATCACTTGTTTCTCCATATTCACTAATATATCCAAGAGGCGGTGGTTTTGTTAAGATCTCAGTGTGACAAGGCACTAGTACTGAAGGCAACACTGGTGTCTCAAATCTCTGGTAGTGGTAAGGGTTTACACATACTTCATCCTTTTCAAGATTAAAAGTATATTCACAGTTTTCAATGGCTTGAGGTCACGGTGACAGTGAAAGTCTGGCCAGTACCATAGTCAGCGATACATAACATGGGGCAATCCTTTCCATTAAGACACCTGGAGACAATCTGGTTCGTTTAGAAAAGGTGTGACCCACAGATCTATCATATTTGATATATTCCGTCCCTAGATTTCAGAGCCAGTGTTTAGAGCAGTAACACAATTAATAGTACATTTTGAGTGGTGATGAGTTTTTCAAGCTCATTTGATCGTCCTGTTTTCTTTAGCTTCTAAACCAAACTCTTAATGGCTTTCTCACACCACTTTTCTTCCTGTTCATTCTGCTGTCTTCCACTGTCTCCTCTAGAGCCACCAGCTGATTTCTTCCATCCCAGCAGTCTGTTAACAACTGATGGAGTGAATGGAAAGATGGACAACATGATAGTACCAAAGGTAGCAATCCACACAGAAAATGTCCTTCTCTAGTTACCATACATGGAGTCTCCAGGTCCCACCCAGTCAGATCCAGGATCTTTTGTTCTTTCATCTTCTTAATGGGATCCAGGGTGTTGGGAGCAAAATAGGGCCCATCTTCTTTTCACGCTTTCTATATTATTCAATATTTTTTTCATATAATCCTTCAATATTGCAAGTTGATGCTTGAATATTTTCTTCAGTTCTTTTAGCTTAAGAAATTCGAAGCATGTTTTTCCTTTTTGGTTTTCTAATTCGAGATCTTTGCACATTTCATTATAATACTTGACTGTCTATGGTAGCTGCTTTTTGAAATTTTCTATTCAGCTTTTTTACTTCATAATTTCTTCCATTGACGTTAGTATCTATATGCTGGAGAGCAAGATTCAGAGTCTTTCCTGAAAGACATTTTGGCCTTTTATTTCTTTTCTGTCTTTCTAATGACTTTTTGCTTTCTTTTTGTATGATGTTCTTGATGTCATCCCACAACTCTTCTGGTCTTCGGTTATTAGTGTCTAATGCATCAAATCTGTTCTTGAGATGATCTGTAAATTCAAGTAGAACATGTTCAAGGTCATATTTTGGCTCTCATAGACTTGTTTTAGTTTTCTTTAGCTTCAGTCTAAACTTGCATATGAGAAATTGATGTTCCATTCCACAATTGTTCTCTGGTTGTGTTTTTGCTGATGATATGGAAGTTTCCATCCTTTTTCTTCCCACACATGTAATAAATTTGATTTCTGTGCATTCCATCTGGTGAGGTCCATGTGTATAGTAAACTTTTATGTTGTTTTACAAAGATATTTACATTAATAGGTCATTGGTCTTGCAAAATTTTAACATGCGATCTTCAGCATCATTTCTATCATCAAGGCCACATTTTTCATGGAATGTTTCTTCTTTGTTTACAACTTTTGCATTCTCATCACCAGTAATTATTAATACATCTTGATTGCATATTTGATCAATATCAGGCTGAAGAAATTGGTAAAATTCTTCAATTCCATCATCCCTAGCTTTAGTGGTTGGTGCATAAATTTGAATGTTAGTGATATTAAGTGGTCTTCCCAGTCTGGGTATACATATTATCCTACCACAGATAGCATTTACTTCAAGTTGTTGTTGTTGTTAAGTGCTGTCAAGTTGCTTCTTACCCATAGCGATCCTATATGTGGTTTTCAAGGAATGACTGATGAGCTTGAACCACTGACATTGCGGTTGAAACTGATTTTGTCGTCCAGCGAATTAAACCACAGTGCCAAACAGAAGTCCTATTTACTTCAAGATACATCTTTAAATGTCCCTTTGGATGATGGATTCATGTCCATTCCTCTTCAATTTGTCATTCCAGCATAAGCTATATGATTGTCAGATTCAAAATGGCTGTTATCAGCCCATTTCATCTTGCTAATGCCTAGGATATCTATCTGTATGCATTCCATATCATTTTTGAAAACTTCCAATTTTCCTAGATTCATATTTTGTACATTCCATGTTCTAATTAGTAATGCCATCAGCAATGATATCCCCCATTCCAAGTCCTCTTCTGAATCTGTGTTGAACTTCTGAAATTTCTCTGTCAATGTGTGATTGCAGCCATTTTTGAATTATGTTGAGCAAAATTTTGCTTGCATAGGTTATTAATGATATTTTCCAATAATTTCTGCATCCCGTTGGGTCACCTCTCTTTGGAACAGGCCCAAATATGGATCTCTGCCAGTCAGTTGGCCAGGTAGTATTCTTCCATATTTTTTGGCATAGATGAATGAGTGCCTCCAATGTTGAATCAATTTGTTGAAAGATTTCCATTTGTATTCCATCAATTCCTGGAGCATTGTTCTTTGCCAGTGCCATCAATGCACCTTAGCCTTCTTCCTTCAGTAGCATTGGTTTTTGATATGTTACCTCTTCAAATATTTGAACATCAACCATCTTTTTCTGGTACAGTGACTCTGTGTGTTCCCTCCAACTTCTTTTGATTCTTTCTGCATCATTCAATAATTCATCCATAAAATTCTTCAGTATTGAAAGTCAAAGCTTGAATTTTTTCTACAGTTCCCTCAGTTTGAGGTATGCTAAACATTTTCTTCTCTTTTGGTTTTCAGTATGTTTGTCTTTGTCTTCTTGAGCTGCCATTTGAAATTTTCTATTCAGCTCTTTTATTTCCTCATTTCTTCCATTTACTTTATCATCTCTACACTAGAGAGCAAGTTTCAGAGTCTTTTCTGACATCCATTTTGGTATTTTCTTTCTTTCTTTTCTTCTTACTTACCAGTTACCTTTTGCTTTCTTCTTGCATGATGTTCTTGATGTCATTCCATAACTCTTGTCTTCAGTCTTTAGTGTCTAATGCATCAAATCTGTTCTTAAGATGATCTCTAAATTCAGGTGGGATGTGTTCAATGTTACGTTTTATCTCTTGTATACTTGTTTTAATTTTCTTCAGCTTTTAATATTGCATATGAGCAACTGATGGTCTGTTCCACATCTTCCCATTCTTGTTTTGGCTGAAGATAAGGAGGTTTTACACCATCTCTTTCCACAGACGTAGTCATTTTGATTTCTGTGTATCCCATCTGGTTAGGTTCATTTGCATAGTCTTTTGCATTGTTCTTGTTGTAGTTGTTTAGTGTCTTCAAGTTGACCTTTCAGTTCAAATAGACCTTGCTGTTCAGAGCATTAAACCACAACATTACACCCAATATTCCATATATATTTTCACAAATACAAAGAGTGTTGCATATCACATATAGTTGACACACATATCTGCTTTACTGAATGTTTCTTTTTGCTGTATATTGCTATCTATTTCAAAGGGCAGCTTTAGAAGGCAAAGTCAAATATTGTAGCGAAATGTATAAAGACCTGGAGTTAGAAAACAAAAAGGGAAGAACATGCTCAGCCTATCTCAAGCAGAAAGAACTGAATAAAAAATTTTAATCCTCTGTTTGCAATATTAAAGGAGTCTTAGCTGAATGCAGAGAATACCAGAAAGATATGTACCTGTGCTTTATTGACTATGCAAAGGCTTTGGATTGTGTGGATCTTGAAAAGCGTTGGACAAATTTTGCTTTGCAATTGCAAAGTATAAGTATCCTGGAACACTAAACTGTGCCCATGAGGAATCTGTACATAGACCAAAAGGCAGCTGTTTGAACACAAACTAGGGACACTGAATGGTTTAAAATTAAGAAAGATGTGCGGCAGGGTTGTATTCTTTCACCATACTTAGTCAACCTATATACTGAGGAGATAATCTGAGAATGTGGATTATATGTAGAAAAACATGGCATTAGGATTGGAGGAAGACTCATTAACAACCTGAAATATGCAGATGATACAACCTTGCTTGCTGAAGGTGAAGAGGACTTAAAATATTTACTGATGAAGATTAAAGAGCACAGCCTTCAGTATGGATTGCATCTCAATGTAAAGAAAACAAAAACCCTCACCAATAAACAGCATTCTTATCAATGGAGAAAAGATTGAAGTTGTCAATAACTTTGTTCTTTTGTTTTGTTTTGTTTTTTTAAAGTTTTTATTGGAGGCCAGGATGGCTAAGCTTTGTCTCTCATACTTTGGACATATTGTCAGGAGGGAACAGTCACTGGAGAAGGATGTCATGCTGGGTAAGATGGAGGGTCAGAGAAAAAGAGGAAGACCCCCAACGAGATGGATCAGCCAGGTGGCATCACTGATGGCGTCAAGTGTGGCAGCGGTAGTGAGGTTGGCCCAGGATCAGACATTGTTTCGTTTTGCTGTGCATGGGGTCGCTATGGGTTGGTTCCGACTCAATGGCACCTGACAACAACAACAACATTGTGAATTATGTGGGTTTACATGAGAGAACATCAGTTTTACATTCAGCCTATCGTATTTTGTGTCATTGCAATGATCGCAATCCCCTCCATGCATCATCAAACAACCATAAGGTACACCCCACAGGCCTGCCCCCTGGCTATCAGCCCACAGCCCCTCTCCTAACCTGAGTCCAGTGTCCCCAGCCACTCCATCTGTCCATGTCATCGTCTCTGCCTCCATTTCTGGCATCACTGTTTCTCTGGGTAGGGTCCCGTATTCTGCTCTTCTCACTTGATGGTACCAGGGACCTCCACTCCTGGACAGCAAAATCAATTTTTCCTCTCCTATTGTTATAAAAAAGTAGCTCTGGTAGAGTAGTGGTTACGAATGGGATTGCAAACCGCAAGGTCAGCAGTTCAAAACTACTAGCTGTTCCATCGGGAGAAAGATGAGGCTTTCTGCTCCCGTAAAGATTTATAGCCTCGGAAACCCTGTACAAGGGTCGCTATGAGTCAGAACTGACTCCACGGCACATAACAACAACAACAATTGTTATAAAACATTTACCTTTACATTTCTGACCCTCACAGTCAGTCCTGATAGCAATTATTCACTATTGAAAGAGTCTTGTCCCCATCTCCTTTCATTAGCCTTCAAGGACTTCATTCTTGGATCAACCATCAACATTCATGGAAGCAGCAGTCAAGACATCAAAAGATGTATTGCATTAGGTAAACTTGCCACACAAGAACATTTTAAAGTATTGAAGAGCAAAGACGTCAGCTTGAGGACTAAGGTGTGCCTGACCCAAGCCATGGTATTTTCAATAATCTCATATGAATGCAAAAGCTGGACAGTTAATAAGGAAGACCTTAGAGGAATTGATGCATCTGAGATATGATGTTGGAGGAGAATATTGAAAGTACCATGGGCTTCCAGAAGAACCAACAGATCTGTGTTGGTAGAAGTGCAGCCAGAGTGCTCCTTGGAGGCCAGCATGGCCGAACTTTGTCTCTCATACTTTGGACATATTGCCAGGAGGGACCTGTCACTGGAGAAGGATATTATGTTTGGTAAGATGAGGGTCAGCGAAAAAGAGGAAGACCCCCGGTGAGATGGATTGGCAAAGTGACAGCATCAATGGGCTTAAGTGTGGCAACAATTGTGAGGTTGGCCCAGAACCGGGCAGTGTTTCATTTTGTTGTGCATAGGGTAGCTATGCATCTACACCATCTCAATAGCACCTAACAGCAACAACAATGGGCAAAATATTGAATGATTTAGAAAGTATCTGCAAAAAGTATGTGAGGGCCATGTCTGCCTTTCCTTGGCTTCCCAAGGGGGAAAGAGAATCTCACTCAAAATCAGCCCAAGGCCGATTCCTATGAAGTGCATATCAGACCTGCCTCCACCCTGCAACCTGCTTTACTGTATTCTGTCACCAACCCTCCCTCTCACAGCACTTTGCTTCACATATGGGTTTGATAACACATTGCAGTGGTCACACAGAACTCATAACAATGCTCACAATTATGAAGCTTTGTTATGAGTTTATTAGGACAGTGAACAGCACAAAAATATTTGTGATCAAAACAGGCAACCAGCAGTTTTCCATTCAGTAATGCCTCTTGTCTTCCATGCTGCAAACATGCTTCACTCTTGATTTCAGCCTCAAAGCCATGGTGACCTCAAGTCCTCTGCCCTGGTTGGGCAAATGTTACCAAGCTCCTATGTTGTTGTTAAGTGCCGTGGAGTTGGTTCCAACTCATATCGACCCTCTACAGGGTTTCTGAGGCTGTAAATCTTTACGGGAACAGAAAGCCTCATCTTTCTCCTGCAGAACAGCTCATAGTTTCAAACTGCTAACTGTGAGATTAGCAGCCCAAATTGTAACCCTACGCTACCAGAGCTCTTTACCAAGCTCCTATAGTTGGTCTGTAAATGTTCAAAGTGTACATTCTGCAGGCCAGCCTTCTGCACGTAGGCATACAGATTTGCTCAGTTCATTGCGCCAGATGTCCACAGATGCTCCATGTCACTCTGTCTGCCATTACTTCTGCTGTTACCACTTTTCAAAGTAAGGATCTCACACTCCCTTTCTTCTTTTTTGACGGTCCTGGGATCATCTGAGATGACTCCTTTTAAACTTAACTGAATGACAAAACTAACCAAACCCAATCATAGAGTCTTGTACAGGTTATTTGTACGCTCCTACTGTGGAGTTCTGGTGTGGCGCTGTGGACTAATGCGTCAGACTGCAAAGTCATTTGAACTGCAAGGTCTGTGGTTCAAGCTTACCAGCTGTTCCTTGGAAACCGTATACAGAGTTGCTCTGGGTTGGAATCGAGTCTACAGCACTTAACAGCAACAACAACAACTGTGGATTGATGCTCTGGACCGCAAAGTCAGTTTGAATTACAAGGTTGGCTGTTCAAGGTCATCAGCCATTCCTCAGAAACCCTAGACAGGGTTGCTATGGGTCAGAACCAACTCCACAGAACTTAGCAACAACAACCTGATCACTTGGTGGGAATTAAGAAGATGTTGGCTAGAAATGCCATATCAAGTAAATTCGAGGTACGACAGCCTCAAAAGAAGATGGAAAGAAAACACAGACTCCCTGTACTAATATGAATTGGTCAAAGTGCAACCATTTCTAGAGGTAGCATATGATCAAGAGCCATTTGTACTGAAGAAAGAAGTCTAGGATGTGCTGAGTGCGTTGGCAAAGAACAAGGTACTGGGAATTAATGGAATACAAATTGAAATATTTCAAGAAACTGATACAACACTGGAGGCAATCACTCATCTATGCCAAGAAATTTGGAAGTGATTAGAAAACATCCATATTTGTATACGTTCCAAAGAGGGGTGACCCAATGAACTGCGGAAATCATCTGACAATATTATTAATATCACATACAAATAATATTTTAAGAAGATAATTCAAAATTGGCTACAAAAGTGCATTGACAGGGAACTGCCAAAGTTTCGAGCTGGATTCACATGAGGACATGGAATAAGAAATAATGTAAGGTGAATCTTGGCTGAAAGCAGAGTACAAGAAAGATGTTTTGCTGTGCTTTATTGGCTATGTAAAGGATTTTAACTATTTGGATCATGATAAGCTATGGATAGCATTTCAAAGAATGGGTATTCCAAAACACTTAATTATACTAATGAGAAACCTGTAAATAGACCAAGATGCAGTTGTTCAAATAGAACAAGTGGATACTGAATGTTTTAAAATCAGTATACTTATTCAATTTGTATGCTGAAGAATAATCCAAGAAACTGGATAATACTAAGAAGAATGTGGAATCAGAGTTGGACGGAGGTTCATTAATGTCCTGCAATATACATATTATACAAACTTGCTTGCAGAAAATGAAAAGGACTTAAAATATTTATTGAGGAAGAACAAATACCACAGTCTTTGGTATGGGTTACAATTCAAGATAAAGAAAACAAAAATACTCACCACTGTTCCAATAAATAACATCATGTTAAATAACGAAAAGATTATGTTTTCAAAGTCTTCACTTTACTTGGATCTGCTATCAATGCTCATGGAAGCAGCAGCCAAGAAATCAATCAAACTATTGCATTAGTAAATCTGTTGCACAAAACCCCTTTAAAGAATAGAAGAGCAATTATATCAGTTTGAGGACTAGCGTGTGCCTAACCCAACCAATGGTATTTCCAGTAGCATCATATGCATGAGAAAGTTGAACAGTGAATAAGGAAGAGCATCTAAAAATTAATGCATTTGAGTTATGGTATTGGAGTAGAATATAAAAAGTACCATGGTCTATCAGAAGAACAAAGAAATCTGTGTAAGGA
>NW_006408945.1:885554-887771 GCF_000296735.1 Chrysochloris asiatica | reverse complement strand
ATAATGTTGGTGTTGTTAAGTGCTGTTGAGTCAGTTCCACCTCATAACAAACCTATATAGGATTCCCAAGGAGTGACTAATTGGTTATTCCACCAACTTTGTGGTTAGCAGTCCAGTGCTTATCCTACAGCACCACACAAGGGCAATAAAACTATGTTATATCTTTCCTTTTCAAGCATTTCTTGAGTGTTTATTGTATGCCAGTTATAGAAAACCCTCAATTTCTTAAAGTCTAGTGTGGGAGACAGAAATACAAATAAAAAATCCCTAACAGTTACAGACTTGGTGATCCATGTCCATTAAGGTAATGGGTGGTGCTGTCAAACACTTGCCATGAAAGCATTTACAGAGGAGAAAACACTTCTAAATTCAAACGTAGTCATTACAAATCACAGTGACTAAGGGATCCATTTAGGTAGATAAATAAATAAATACACAAATACATAAATAAATGGAGAAAAGCATGAATTCAACCAAAGTAAATCCAGATATTTTTCCCAAAATCCAATCAAGGTATAGAAAATTAGAGATAAAGAACCAAAAGTACATTTTTTCATGTATCACTCTATAATTGAAACATTATCCAAAAATATTTTCTAACTTTGTGGAAAAATAAAATCCCATAAAGCCTAATATGGTACATATTTGTTCACTTAACAAATTCTCCTGTGATTTCACTACATGCTAGATACCAAAGGAGTTATTAGGAATAAAATGATAAGAAAAAACAGTCCCTGCCCTCATGGAACTTCAAATGAGCATGAACCAAATGTTTCCCTCAAGTCATCTGTAGTCCTGTTACAAACTGAAATGGCACAGCCCATAAAAGCTCCTATGCTTTATAAAGTGTGCAAACAGTTTTGTCAACTTTCTGAAGAAGTCCTAATAACATTAGGAAGTAAATTTGCATTTAATATCTACTTAACTCAGGTCATATTGTTTTCTGTTTTGACTTTAAGAAGAAAATGTGTTTGGTAATAACAATAAAATGGGCAGAATTATTTTGAAGGGAGTGTTTTGCAAAGAAAATTACAGAGGCAGATTAAGATTTGCAAGGAGATGGCATTTTTCCAGTAATTGCTCTCTGGATGTCTGTGCAGCAGGTTTGATTCAGGGCTGCTGTTTGTGAGCTTCTTTCCTTGTAACGAGGAAGTCTGCTACTACATCTAATGATGGTTTATCTGCTCTTCTGTGCTTTGATCTTAACTACTATAGCAACACTAACAACACTGTTGTACACTGCAATCAACATTTCAGAGAAGGCCCATTTTGCCTTCACAAGACTGTGCCTATATCTGCTTATATAGCATTCCTAGTTCATTATATACACACACACATACACACATATTAAGCATATCTGGGAGTGATGGTGATTGTGTGCTGTCAATCAGTTCTTAATAATAGCAACTTTTTGCATAGGGTTTCTGAGGCTCTAAATCTTTATGAGAGCAGAAAGCCTTATCTTTCTCCCGAGGAGCAGTTGGTAAATTTGTCCTGCTGACCTTGTGTTTAGCAACCCAATCCATAACCCTCTGCATTACCAGGGCTCCTTAAATATCCAGGAAGGGGCTTCAAAATGCTTGTAGAAAAATAGAATTAAAAGATAATGGAATTTTATGCTAAAGGGAAATAAATTCTTTGTTGATTACCATGGGTAATCAACTGGGAAGGGACAGTAAGGAACAGGTTGGGGATAGTAATATCATACATAGCTTGGGTGAGGGGGAAGGCAACATACAAGGAAGAGGAGGGCAATGCACAAGAAGGGACAGGGAGTGGAAGGACAAGGAAGATAAAGGAACGTGTATGCAGGTTTGCATGGCTAAATGGGACAGAGGTAAATAGGGATGTGTACTCAAACTTGGAACAACAGAGTTCTGTGATACAGGGATTGAAGCATAATCTAGGTAAAAGAGGAGAAATAACATTAAGGTGATTGATTGTATTATGAATGTTGGTTTCCACTGACTACTAATGTAAAACAGACACTTGAGTGGTATAGCAAAGAATATCAAGAAATAGGATTACAGAAAGCTTGTAAACCTGTCTTCAGCTTGTAATTGATTAGAATACCTAAAAGGAGTTCTAGAATTTACACAGTGAAATAGACTTCCTATAGAGCCTTTGTAGCATTTAGGGCCTTAGAGGGAATCCTGAGCCCCATCCAATACCTTCTAAGGAGGACATTCCCATTTGAAAGGAAATGCAGACCAACCC
>NW_006408945.1:883200-884200 GCF_000296735.1 Chrysochloris asiatica | reverse complement strand
ATTATAATCATTGCAATGAAGCAAAATACGGTTGGTTGAATGCAAAACTGATGTTCTGCCATGTAAAATATTGCTCAATTAATGATATAAGCTTTAAAAAAATTATGGAATTTTTCTATGAACTTTCCAAAGTTCCCCTGTAAATATACATTTAATTTCTTCCTGGGGAAGAAAAAAATATTTTGGTAGATACTTACACACATTTTTAACCCACTGGGCATTTTTTAAGTAGTTTATGACAAAAGCTGACTCAGGTTTGGTGGGGATTAAAGATTACTTACAAGCAAGTGTCGTGAGTCTTTTCCTCACTGCTTGCCATCTAGAAAGATCAATCAGCGAAAAAGGACCTAATTTTTAGTAGAGAGCAAGCAAAAATGCGAACAACTCTCCATGAGATGGATTGACACAGTGACCCCATGAACCAACTGAAATATACCAACAGTCAATGAGATAGCACAGGACAGGGCCACACAATCATAAAGGTCATTATGAGGCAGAGAGGACTTTATGACAATAACAACAGCAACAAAGCTTATATTGGAGGAAGGAGTACTTCTTAAAAAACAAAAGCAAAAAACAAGATGCTTCCAGGGCAAGATGGCAACAAAGGCAAATATAATAAATAGACCCTCTGCCTCTGCAATAACGACACAGGAAGACCAAGTGAAAGAGATATGGATGGAGATACTTGAACCCTGAGCTTCAGAGGGTATGATAATGGATGTGGACTGAATGCTCACTGGGAGATGAAGCTGAGCAAGAATTGCAAGAAAGGAGACAAGACAGGTAACTGTAGGCTGGCCTGGTATGGTGTGCCCATCTTGAGTTTTTGTGGGTAGTTATCAATACACAGGAGTCCTGGTGTGGCGCTGTGGGTTAATGCGTCAGACAGCAAAGCCATTTGAACTGCAAGGTTGGCAGCTGCTCCTCGGAAACCCTATACAGGGTCACTTTGGGTGGGAACGGACTCTATGGCACTTCATAACAACAACAACAACAA
>NW_006408945.1:880924-881990 GCF_000296735.1 Chrysochloris asiatica | reverse complement strand
GTTCCTATTTCCATTCCACCCATCTTCCCGTCCCTTATCAACTTTGTTCTTAAGTAAATGTTGCCTTTTTGATTTTTGAATGATTGACCATTCCATGGTGAGCATATCTTACTAGGACATTGTCTCCTATGAGATAAATATCCCCTTCTTGGCTGAAAATTGAGCTATGAGGGTGAGTTCCTTTCCAGACTTGAAGAGTGGTACGGGGTCATCTACACAATCTTGGGACAACAGTGTTCTGCCATTAGATACATGGACAGAGATACAGACTGAATGGGTATTGGAGAAAGAGTGGGAGTATACCCATAAGTATATAAGGGTTTGAAAGAGGATAGTTGTACATGGATATTTACTTTTGCTGCAAGCACAACTATGAATGTGGTGGAGCATACAGCAGACAAAATGATGAAAACGTCTTAGATATTATCAAGCATCTTAAGGCAGTGAGTTTCTGGGCCTAGGGGGCTCAAGACCATAGTCTCAGGGGTCACTGTGATCAATTAACATACTGTAGTCCACAGAGACAATGTTCTACATTCGACTTTGGTGAGTAGCACCTGGAATCTGAAAAGATCATGAGGAGTCATCTAAGGTGCAAATATTGGTCTCTCCATGTGCAGAAGAAAGAAGAATGTTTATTGTAGATGTGTCTATTTCTTTGTTTAATTCCATTAGGATTTGCTGTATATATTTTGGGGCTCTTTAATTGGGAATATAACTATTTATTATGGTTGTGCAATCTTGTTCAATTGACACTTTAATCATGAGATAATGTTCTTATTTTTGTCTTATGCTGTTTTTGCCTTGAAGTTTATTTTATCAGAAATTAATATTGCTGCTCCTGCTTGTTTTTTATTGCAATTAGCTTGGTATATTTGTTTTTTTAATTGTTTAACATTTAATCTACTTTTGTCTTTGTGTGTGTGGTATATCTATTGCAGACAGAATATAGAAACATTTTGTTTTCTTATCCAGTCTGCCACTCTGTCTCTTAAATGGTGCATTTAATCCATTGACATTCAGTGTCATTATTGATAGGTAGGCATTAATTGCTGTCATTATGTTT
>NW_006408945.1:876844-879077 GCF_000296735.1 Chrysochloris asiatica | reverse complement strand
TTCTTGCTTTCAAGGCCATCTGAGAAATTTCAAGATGTTACCATTGTTCCTTAGGACATAACTCAAGATTTAATTTTCAGCCTCTTCCCTCTTTTGTCTGTCTCTCACCCTTTTTCAACCTCATTCAGGTGTTTCTCTTAGTGAGAAGCAACCCAGGGTCATCCCAAACCATTCTGGGAGACCATTCCATTATAACAGTTCCTGGTGACTCCTCCCTCCTTCTTTAATTCTGTGTGCAGTGGTCTTTGTTGAGCAGATCTGTGCACATGCATAGTAGAACTCTTCATGGCTGGAGGGGTGTCCACTTGCTCAAGCATCCCCTCTAATCACCAGTGAGGAGGTTCACAGAGAGAGAGAGAGAGGCAAATGAAGAGAAAAAAAATGTTCAAACTTTTATCTCTGAAAATTGGCCAGAACCTTGTGATAGGAGAACTCCCCTGCTCTTGTATCAGCCAGTGTTCTGTGTTATTGCTGATGGAGGTCTGCATCTAATATGCCATTAATCCCTGCCTCCTCCAACAATATACTTTCCCAAACCAAAGAAAAGGAAAGAATCCTGTGTAGCTCAGTAAAAACAAAAAGTTACCTATGAAAGAGAACTAATAAAACTAAGCTCTGATTTCTCTGTAGAAACTGTGTATGCAAGAACACAATGGAATAATATATGTAAGATTTTTGGGGAAAATACAGCTAACCAAGAATCATATGCCCAGCAAAACTGTCCCTCAAATGTGGCTGTGAAATTAGGACATTTTCAGATAAGCAGACATTAAAATAATTTGTAAAAGCCAACTTTATAAAAAAAAAAATAATAATAAAAGGAGTTCTTTGTATAGAGAATCAACAGCAGCAAGAAAACTACCTGAGATTAATAAACATGACAATATCTTATAGCAATCAACGTAAATATAGAAGTATCTGAAATATAACAAGCCTAAAAAACTGAAAGTTAGATATTAGTTTGCAGTAACAGCAGCAACAACAAAATCACACAGGGGAAAGAGGGGATAATGTAGTTACCAGACCTCCAAATGAGGAGAAAGCAAGTAGATCCACACCATCTTTCAATAAATAGAAACCTAACCAAAACCATTGTGTGAAATCCTAATGTGGTACTATAAAATAAGCATCAGACTGCTAACTGCAAAGTCAGCAGTTCAAACCTACCAGTCACTCCTTGGAAACCCTATTCAGGGTTTCCATGAGTTGGAACTGACTCAATGGCACTTACAACAATAACAACTGTAACCCTAACACTAGATCTAACCATAGTCCTAACCTTTACTTATAATCACTCCTCAATAGTAGACAAAGTTACAAATTCACAATTAGATACAAAACGTTAATTTTTACTTAGAGTTAGAAGAGAGCTAATGTCAAATTATGAAAGATGATAACTATCATGTTGTTGTGTGCCACCAAGTTGGTTCTAATACTTAGTGATTCTATATAGGGTTTCTGAGTTTATAAATCTTTACAGGAATAGAAAGTCTCTTCTTAATCATGTAGAGCTACTGGTGGATTTTAGTGCAAACCTTGCCTTTGGTAGTGCAAAGTATAACCCACTATGCTACCAGGGCTCATGGACAATTACCTTTGCTGTTGGTAAGTGTCGTTGAGCTTATCCTAACTCATAGCAACTCTATATTGGGTTTCCAAGGAGCAGCTGGTGGGTTTGAACCACTGACCTTCTGTTTAGCACTCCGATGTTTATCCTACAGCATCACAATAGGACTCCAAAAATACAAGCTTACATTGTTTTAATTAAGTGTCAGATATACTGGTATAATATTTTTTCCCTATAATTTCCTGACTGTTTACTCATTGAGTTCCTCTTTATGAAGGACTTTTAGGATCATTTTCTGTAGTAAGATTAGAAAGATAACTGGACGCCTGGTTTGGTGATATAGGATAAGCACTGGACTGTGAATCACAGACCTACCAGCTGCTACTCAGAAAATGTATACAGGGTCGCTATGAGTTGGAACTGACTTGATGGCACTTAACAACAACAATAACATCATGGTAACTTAAAAATTAAAAAATAAAAAAGCACATAAAATTATTATTGATAATCAAAAATAGCTTAGTTCAGCTTCACAACTCATTATTGTTGTGACATGTAAATTTTAAGAATTGTTGCAAAATTTGGGAAATCCTATATCAAAGAACAAGGCACCAGGAATTCATGGAATATAAATTGAAATATTTCAACAAAGTGAAGTGGCACAGG
>NW_006408945.1:874900-875464 GCF_000296735.1 Chrysochloris asiatica | reverse complement strand
ACCTAACAACAACAACAGCATATCAAGTTTATTTCATATAGAAAAGACTAGCTTTTGCTTTGGGTCTACAAATTACAACTGTTTCCTCTACTGTCAAACACTAGAGGATGCATTACAGTCACAACACAGCATGTGATCTCTACCATTTTTGTCAGTAAGCAGGTTAAATGAGTGCATTAAGTGATAGGTGTTTTCTAGACCTGGCAACTGTAATTTATGTGGAAGAATCTTCGAATCAATCTTTTTTTCCACTCAATTAGTCTAAAATACATCCTAGTCAATTTCACCTTACCACCTCTACCAGTTGCTACTGAGTAGTTTCAAAACTTGGCAACGCCACATATTTCAGAAGAGAACTGCCCTCCATAGGATTTTCAAGGCTGTTACCTCGGACTCAAATCAACAAGACTTTATTTTATAAATATTTCCAAGTGGTTTCAAAACACCAGCCTTCTGGTTAGTAGACAAGCACTTTACTGTTTGTACTACCCAAGGATCTTTATCCCAACCAAAAAATACCAAGGTTCTTCCAGTGCTAACTGACCAAGTAGGGGAAGTCAATGT
>NW_006408945.1:870264-874509 GCF_000296735.1 Chrysochloris asiatica | reverse complement strand
TTCTTAACATTCTTCTCCGGCACCTGAAATCCATCCACCTTCATTTTTTGTTACCCCTAAGTCTTCTTTATCAGACTAAAGACTGACTAATCATAAATAAAATAAACTGGATGGCTGTAAAGATGTGCATGCATCATTCAAAGCTTCTCTGATGCTCTGATCTATGTCCGTGGTTATCAAAGTTTTCCAAAAAATATTTGGAAGAATGAACTCAGCTTACATCTCTGATCTTTCGTCTATATTTCTTTCTTTTTATTTTATTTTTATGGAAGTCACGTAATAGAACTGAAATGCACAGTGAATATAAAAGAGAATAAATGCCAGTGAGTTCAATGAATGTTGATCAAAACATTTCTTTTCTGGTGTGTGTGGTGGTGAGATTTCTCAGTGAAGTGCTGCCAACATTTTCTCGGCACAGTCTCTAGAACATTTAATGAGACAGAATACAGCCTTATCACCAAGTCATTGAACATACAGAAGGTAGTGGGAAGCTTTCACTAAATTGTGCCAAGTGGACTCATTTTATTCTACTTCCTCATTTCCCACCATAAAAAGAGGAGGGAGCATGATATACAGATTTGATGATACAGTAGCAAACAATGATAGCATAATAGAGCTCTGGTAGCATAGTGGCTACGAATCGGGCTGCGAACCTTAAGGTCAGCGGTTCGAAACTATCAGCTGCTCCGCGGGAGAAAGATGAGGCTTTCTACTCCCGTAAAGATTTACCCCCTCGGAAACCCTGTACAGGGTCGCTATGGGTCGAAACCGACTTGACGGCGCTTAACAACAACAACAACAACTGAAAATATTAAGAACGAACCCCTGTTTTTTCAAGTTTGTACTTTGTTACATAAATCTGAAATTGACTGAGGTGTGAGTGCATCATACAACATAGCTGTGAAAGAGTTACAGTTTTGCTGCACCAGGCATGTCAGTAGAATATTCACAATGCTTCAGAGTATTTTTTCCTCTTTCACTTGTGATAATGCCACATTTTAAAAGAACACCTCCATTTAATTGGCACATTAAAGAAGCACTCTATACGGCTATTAGAAAGTAGCAGTGAAAAAAGTAGAATAATAAATAATATTGTATATTTTTATTAACCAGAATTGAAGACATATCCAGGCACTCTGTGTTTAGTCAATGAGTTAATACCTAAAATATTAAGCTTTTGAAGTCCTGGTGTGGCATTGTAGGATAAGCCCTAGACTGCTTACTGCAAGTTCATCAGTTCTGATGTACAAACTGCTCCTTGGAATCTCTATAGAGTTGTTATAAGTTGGAACTAACTCAATAGCACTTAACAACAACAACAATATGCAGCTTTATATTAATGAATAGGATATAGTATACCTGGGAATATGGTTGCAGCAATATGGTTGACATGAAGCTGCCAGAAATTCAAGATAGATTCAGAAAATGATTTGGAATGAAGGATATCATTGCTGATATCAGTTGGATCTTGGCTGAAAATAGAACAGACAGGGAAAAAAAAATATTTCCTCATGTTCTTTATTGACTGTTTAAATGTATTCAACTGTGTGGACAATAACAAACTATGGATAACATTGCAAAGAATGGGAATTCCAGAACACTTACTTGTGACCATAAGGAATCTGTACATAGACCAGAAGCCAGAATATTCCTTAGAAGCAAGACTATATCACATTTTGGACAGGTTATCAAGAAGGATCAGTACATGGAAAAAGACATCATGATTGATACAATGGAGAGGCCACAAAAAAAGAGGAAGGATTGCAAGGTGCTGAATAGACACATTGGCAGCAACAGTGGGCTCAAACATAGCAAAAATTTTGAGGATGGAGTAAGACCAGGCAGTATTTCATTCTGTTATTCATAGGGTCACTATGAGTCAGAATTGATTCTCTGGCACCTAACAACAACAACAATCTTTGAAGGCCATTAATGTGTCTACCACACTCCTGCAATTATCTAAAATTGATTGTCTTTATTTGTTGATATATTTTGCTTTCGTTTTAAGTTTCATTGGTTTTATTGGGGGTAGAATGATGAGTAGAATTGTTTTTAGGTATTTGCCCAAAATAGGTATTTATAATTTCTGACACTTAAAAATATATATTTACTTTCTCACCCTCCTTATTTGTAAATGAGATTTTTTTTTTTTTGGTCTGTGTATTTGTTTTTCCTTGGAAAATGGTCAGAAGAAAAATGTAAAAAGAAATGAAATTGTAAGGTAATGTCTGAATGATGACAGTCAAGACATTCTAAGATTTTTTAAAGGGTGAGAGTAAATCCCTCTCTTCTAATTAGAAAAGTTCATATAATTCTATATTATTCAGTTCAATGTAGTTGTTTCACAGAGCTGCCCTAATAAATTCTATAAAAATGGTGGCTTAAAATACAAAAGGAATTTCTTCTTTCATAGTTTTAGAGGTCAAAAGTATGAAACCAAGGAATCAGTAAGACCACACTTTTGCTCAAGCTTTTAGGAAATATTATTTCCTTGCTTTTTCTGTCTTTGGGTGACCTCCAACATTCCTAGGTTTGTAGCAGAATACTCCAGTTATGCTTTTTCTCCTTGTGTCTCTATATATCATTTTCTGTTTCTCATAAAAAACACTCTCATTAGAATTTAGTTTAGGACTCACTGTAAATCCAGTATGATCTCATCATAATATTTACCTTAATATCTACAAAAAAAACATTTCCAAATAAGGTCACACTCTAATAATCTGGGTGGACATGAATCTTTAAGCAAATACTATTCAACCCCCTACAGACATAAAGATGCATTCTGGAATTAATCTTTATAACCCATCTCCTAGTAATTTCTTTCTCTTTTATTTCCTTGCTTGAAAAAATAAATAACCAAAGATAGCTTCTTTTTCCTCCATAGTTTATACCATGTTTTGGTTATTATTGTGATATTAGCCTAGTTCTTAGGAAATCTCCTAATATTTATAATAAAAGGAAAACAGATAATGATTCTCATTTAATGTATTTACTATGGTCTTGGTGTAGTCCTCAATACTTTGTAGCCATTCAATCCCCAAAACATTCCCATCAGATAGTTTATTGTTCCTGTTGTACTCAGGAAAAACTGAGGTTAAAGTTGAGATCAGCAGCATGACCAAAATGACATATCTAGGACGTCTCAAAGGTCAGAATCAGACCCAAATAATAAACTATTTCCTTCTCTTCTAATTTTCCAGTGTTCTCATCACACAGCCCACTCTCTCATAGTTTGTTTCCCAGGCATATCCATTCTCCTCTGAGTTTCATCTCCAGGCGTATGCATTAACTTAAACAATAGCAACAACTAGACTTTAGAAAGCTTGAAGAGCCATGATAAAGTGAGAAAACCAACCAACCAACTAACAGGACATCTATAAACAATGGTATTGGATTTGGAAACCACAGGAAGCAGATGGGAAATGCTGAAAGATTTTGAGAAACAAAAAAAATGGCCTCTATTAAATTGGAAACTGTTTTAAGATGCTGGTCTTAGATCACAAATGAAACAAAACAGTTTCAGGAAAACACAACTTTGTGAATGAAATATATTTTAAAAGTTCCTGACTTGAATTTTAGTTTCTTTAAACTTACATTTAGAAAAATGTATTTAAAATTTTTTTTTTTCATAGAAATGCTAGCCTTTAACAGCTCTTGACAGTATAATGGAAGTTTGCAAGTTAAGAAAACAACAACAAAAAAGCGGAAATATTATTGTTAGTTGAAATATAAAATTGGAAAAAATAAAATTAATAGTACCTGGAATACTGGTCCTTGAATAGAAATAAACTGTTGGTAAACATTTAATTTTGGAAGAGTTTAAAAATATTGTTTCCTCCTTTCTTTTTTCTTGTATGTTCTTCGCACTGGTTCATAATTTTCAACGGCAGTTAACAACAATAACAACATACAAACAATATGTTCAAACTGTTAAAAATTAAAATATACTGCATAGGACCACTAGTGTAAAAGACTAAGGAAAATAACCATACTAAAGGGCGTTGGGGGAGATTCTTTGTTGATTGTTGGGATGTTGTTGGGAGTGGGTGAGGGAAGGGAGGGGAAGGTGGAGCACAGGGCAGGGATTAGACACAGGATAATTTGGATGCTGGGGAGAGGGACAATATACAAGTAGGGAGAGGGGAATGGAAGAACAAAGCAGATGGGAGAACAATTAGACAGGTCTCAATGGGCTAAGTGGGACAGAGGTAAATAATGATATATGCACAATCTTGGAACAACAGG
>NW_006408945.1:868823-869893 GCF_000296735.1 Chrysochloris asiatica | reverse complement strand
AACATAGGCAGACCGACTGTTACTACAAGAACAAGCAACTTGCTTGCCCAAGAAACATCAAGGCAAGTGGTAGGGTCCCCTAAGTGCAAACCCCCTTCCAAGACTAAGACTCAACGGGAATACAAGCTCTGATTGGTGACCCTGCTTGTCACCTATAATGGGAAGTGAGGGAAACACAGCAATGAAGCGGTGAACTAAGTCCTACAAAGTTCAATAGACTTCTGTGTACGTGGAGGAAGGTAGAATCTCCAGTGAATAGTATCTAATCTGTCTAGGCGGGGCTGACGCAATGAAATGCAGATGGGTCTCTTGTGATACAACAGTGAATAATTGTTATCAGGACTGATTGTGAATGTTGGAAATGTATAGGTAGATTGTTGTATAGCAAAAAGGGGAGTGATTAACTTTTCAGTCTAGGAGCAGAGGGAGGTCCCTAGGACCATCAATGGAGAAGAGCGGAGAGCAGGACCCTACCCAGAGAAGCAGTGATGACTGAGATGGAGGCAGAGATGATGCTGTGGAGAGATGGAGCAGCTGGAGATCCAGAGAGGGAGAGTGACTGTGTGCTGAAGACCTGGGGAGTACAGGGGGGCGCAGGGTTGCAAAGTATACCCTTTGGTTGGTTGATGATGCATGGAGGGGATTGTAACCATGGCAATGAGATATGATAGAATTAATGTAAAATTAATGTTCTCCTATGTAAACTATCACATAATTCACAATAAAACATTCAAGAAAAAACAAAAAATTAAAATAAAGTAAAAGTAACTCAAATATATTATTCCTCATGCCCAATATTCCAATCTCCTCCCAAAAAATCTAAATCACTGATCACAGTTGGACTGCAAACCACATGGTCTACAATTTGAATACTCCCACCACAAGCCTTTCTACTTCCATATAGATTTATAGTCTCAGAAACCCTAAGGAACAGATCGATTCTGTCCTATAGGGTCACAATGATACAGAATTTACTCAGTGGCAAGGGGTTTTATTTTGGTAGATTCAATTTTTATAAAGATTTAGATTTCCTTTGCTCTTTGTTTACCTTCACTCCCTGATTTCTATCT
>NW_006408945.1:856504-868632 GCF_000296735.1 Chrysochloris asiatica | reverse complement strand
ACACACACATTTTACTTTTTACTGTGATGTGGGAGAAAGTTTATAATAATTTACCTTTCTATTAAAAAAAGGTGTGTATCTTTTTCTTCATGACATGGGTTACACTTCTCACAATAAAGCAGCATCATTCCTACTTTCTCCTATGTTTCACATTTCTATTAGTTCTTCTTTCTTATCTCTTCCTGGCTTGTGAGATTTATCACAACACAAAGGCTGTCCTTATGATCTGTATAGATGATTGTTTTAAAGAGTCTTACTTCTCTGGTGTTACTGATCAGTATATGCTGTTGTTGTTAACTGCTCTCAATTTTGTTTTGACTCTTAGCGACCCTGTGTAGGTTTTCCAAGGAGTGATTTTTGTGTTTGAACAGCCAACCTAAAGGTTAACAGTCCAGTGTTGATTCTATGGTGCCACACCAGGTCTCCAGTGTTCACTATTTAGGCTTGTCTGATGGATTGGCATGGTGGGAGAATCAATGGGCTGAAAGTAGCAACAATTGTGAAGATGGTGCAGGATTGGGCAGTGTTTCATTCTGGTGTTCATAGGGTTGCTTTGAGTCATACTGACTCAGGACACCTACTAACCAAAAAAAAAATGGTTTGGCTGAATGTTGAGCCACTGGGGTGTGTTCCATTCCAGGATTGACAAAACGTCATAATGTCTTTCAGGGGGTGAGGGTAGGAGAGATAGAGGGGTTGTTATTTAACATATATCAGACCAGTAACCCTGGTATCTTTTATGATTTTGAATGTTTTTCCACATTTTTCTCCCACTATATTCAGGAACTTCCATTGTGATCCCATTCAGAGCAATTGGCAAAGATAGCCAGGCATGATCTATTCTTCTGGCCTCAGAATCATGGAGGCTTAAGTTCCCACAGTCTTTTGATCTTTTGGACTAATTGTTTGTGCATCATTGATTTTCTTTACAGCTCTTTGTTTCAGACAGAGAGGGACCAATAGTTGTTCTTTAGATGGCTGCTACCAAGCTTTTAAATCCCTAGTTGCAACTCAGCAAAGCCACCTCTGGATGTCTTTGCAACCTGTTGAAGTCTATAGAATTATGTTTAAGATTGTAGTGCATAGTTGTTGTTGTTGTGGTTGATAGGTGCCATCTAGCTGGTACCAACCCATAGCGACCTGATGCACAACAGAACGTAACACTGCCTCACTACTGTTGCCACGCTTGAGTCCATGAATGTTGCCAGTTGGCCAATCAATCTTGTTGGGGGTCTTCCTCTTTTTCTCTGACACTCCACCTTACCAAACATGATATCCTTCTCCAGTGACTGCTCCCTCCTGACAATATTTCTGAAGTATGAGAGATGAAGTTTGACCATCTTGGCCTCCAAGGAGCACTATAGCTTCACTTCTTCCAAAATGGATCTATTGGTTCTTTTGGCAGCCCTTGACACTTTCAATATTCTCCAACACCATAACTCAAAAGCATCAATTCTTCTACGATCTTCTTTAGTCACTGTCCAGCTGTCACATGCATATGAGGTTATTGAAAATACCATGGCTTTGGTCATGTGCACCTTAGTTCTCAAGATGACATCTTTGCTCTTCAACACTTTAAAAAGCTCTTGCGCAGCAGATTTGCCTAAGGCAATATGCCGTTTGATTTCTTGACTGCAACTTCTGTGAATGTTGATAGTTGATCCAGGAAGAATGAAGTCCTTGACAAATTCAGTTTTTTTCTCCGTTAATAAGAATGTTGTTGATTGGTCCAGTGGTGAGGATTTTTATTTTCTTGACATTGAGATGTAATCCATACCAAAGGCTGTGCTCTTTGATCTTCATCAGTAAATATTTTAAGTCCTCTTCACTTTCAGCAAGCAAGGTTGTATTATCTGCATATCGCAGGTTGTTAATGAGTCTTCAGCCAATTCTGATGCCACATTTTCTTCACGTAACCCAGATTCTTGAATTATTTGCTCAGCATACAGGTTGAATAAGTATGGTGAAAGAACACAAACTTGTCGCACACCTTTCTTAATTTTAAACTATTCAGTGTTCTCAAGTTCTGTTGGAACAGCTGCTTCTTGCTGCAGGTACAGATTCCTTATAAGCACAATTAAGTGTTCCAGAATACTCATACTTCGCATTGGTATCCATTGCTTGTCAGGATCCACACAATCAAAAGCCTTTGCATGATCACTAAAGTGTAGGTAAACATCTTTCTGATATTCTCTGCTTTCAGCCAAGATCCATCAGACATCAGGAATGATATCCTTCGTTCCACGGCCTCTTCTGAATCTGGCTTGAACTTCTGGAAGTTCTCTGCCAATGTATGAATGTAGCCTTTCTGCATTACCTTTAGCAAAACTTTACTCACATGGGATATCATAAAGATTGCCCAATGATTTCCGCATTCCATTGGGTCACCTCTCTTTGGAATTGGCACAAATACGGATCTCTTCCAATCAGTCGGCAGGATAGTTGTCTTTCAAATATCTTGGCAGAGATGAGTGAGTGGCTTCTATGCCGCCTCACTTTCTTAAAACATTTCCATTTTTATTCTATCAATTCCTGGTGCCTTGTTCTTTGACAGTTCCTTCAATGCACCTTGGACTTCCTCCTTCAGTATCATTGGCTCTTGATCATATACTACCTCTTGAAATGGTTGAACATTAAGCATGCCCTTTTGGTACAGTGACTCTGTGTATTCCTTCCATCTTCTTTTGATGCTTTCTGCATCATTCAAATTTTTCCCCAGAGAATCCTTCAATAATAAAACTTGAGGCTTGAATTTTTTCTTCAGTTCTCCTAGCTTGAAAAATGCTGAGCATGTTCTTCCTTTTTGATTTTCTGATTTCAGATCTTTGCAAATTTTGTTGTAATATTTGGCTTTATCTTCTCATGCTGATCTTTGAAATTTTCTGTTCAGCTCTTGGACCTCCTCATTTCTTCCATTTGCTTTAGCATCTCTACACTGAAGAGCAAGTTTCAGTGTCTCTTTTGACATCCATTTTGATCTTTTCCTTCTTTCTTGTTTTCTTAATGACTTCTTGCTTTCTTCATATACGATGTTCTTGATGTCATCCCACAACTCTTCTGGTCTATGGTCCTTAGTGTTTAATGTATCAAATCTGTTCTTCAGATGATCTCTGAATTCAGGTGGGATATATTCAAGGTCATATTTTGGCTCTCTAGACTTGTTTTCGTTTTCTTCAGCAGATGAAGGTCCCACGGGCTTTTCTCCCACAGTCTTTACTCCATTTGCACCATCATGGTCAACTCTACTTTGAGGAGGTAGCTCTTCCCTAGTCACATTTTGACTGCCTTCCAACCTGAGGGGCTCATTTTCTGGCACTGTATCTAGCAGAGATTCTCTGCTATTCATAAGGTTTTCAGTGACTAAAGATTCAAAAGTAGTTTGTCACTCCTTCTTCTGGAAGCTCATCTGAAACCTGTCCACCATGCGTGACCCTGGTGGTATTGAAAATACTGGTGGCATAGCTTTCTTAATCACAGCAACTCACAAGCCACACAGTACGACAAACTGACAGAGGAGTGGTTATAGTGCATTAGATACACAGAATTAAAAAGAAAGCCTATCATATTTAAATGTAATTAATAAATGTGAGAAAATATGATTTACTAATATAATTTTTTAATGCATCAAGTAAAAAATCAGCAAAACGTCTGATAAGTATGTTAGTTCTGAAGTAGTGATAAGCATGTATTGCATTTTGAAATATCTGTAGCAATAATAATATCATAGGAAAATATCTGTAATTTTTCTTGGTAACAAAGTCAGATATTCTACAAGTATTACTGTGATTTTTGCCTACAGTGATAATTGAAGGAATTTATAAATTTCAGTTAGAGCTTAGTGAAAAAAATGGTGTTTCTAATCCAATCTAAGAATGTCTTGAATTCCATTTATGGCTCTAGATTAGTTGATAGCATTATATTACTGAGATTTAAGAATTTCTACTTCTATTTATTTTTCTATATTCACTGTTTCTTTAAGTTTTTTCTCATACTTTCCAACTCTTTGTCTTTCACAATGTTCTAGGGTGAACTTTTTACTTTATATTTAAATATTTCATTCTGTTGTTGAAGAGTATTATCACATTATATACATTTATACATGTATAATTTATGAAGGTAACTAAAAAGTATTGCTATTAGGGTTACATTTCATACATACGTGGGTTTTTCCAAATAAAGAACGTTTAAACATGTCTCTGCAATCAGTGGATGGCTGCAAACAAGTTCTTAGTCTTGTTCTCAGTAGCGTGCCTTCAAAAAAATAGTTACAATCAAAACAGTGGCTTCTAAGGGGATCTGCTTGACTGTAAATCAACTTAAATTCAAGTCCAAGAGGTACATTGACTGTTTTTGGGAATTACCAAGAGCTCATTATAATTTATTATCTTGAAGGACAATCATGGGGCTTATTATGAAGAAATTTTAAGAAACTTGAAAACTGCATTGGTTAGAAAAAGATTAGGACAAATATACCAACAGAGTATTTTCCAATCACAACAATGCACCAGCTCATTCTTTGGTGGTAGCAAGCACTGTTCTACTAGAATGTATCTCATCCACTCTACAGTGTCACTCCCTCAGACTTTTTTTTATCTTTCCATTTTTTCTTCTTTAATCCTAAAAAGACTAGAAGTAAGCATTATTTATCTATTTTACAAGTCAAGACATGTAAATGCAGAGATTAAATGACTTTTTCATTTAATTAATTGTTGGAAGATACAAGTTACAAACTGTCTAAAGCCCATGTGCATCCCACTGGCCTCTTTGAAATGTGCATACTCACAGTCAAGTCTCAAAATTGACAATTGCACCACATTGTTTTTAAACCTTTTATTGTGCATTGAATGATATTTCACAAGGCAGAACATTGGTTTTGTACTCAAATTTTCTAATTTTATTTCATTGCAATGATTGCAACCTCCTCCATTTGCTTCTATTCCCTCTTTTTTTTTTAGTTTAGTTTTGTTTTTTGGTGGGTTGGGGGAAATTTACATAAAAACAATCAGGAATTCATAATTATTTAAACAACCAAAGGCCACATTCTGCAAGCCTGCCTCCTGGCCACAAGCACACAGCCTTTCTCGTCCCCAGAGTCTACAGTCCTCAGCTGTTCTATCTCTCCATGTTATAATCTGTGCCTCCATCTCTGGTGTTGCTGCTTCTCTGGATAGGGTCCCACATTCTGTTTGTGCTCTTCTCCCTTGATGGTCCTAGGGTCCTCTGTTTCTGGAATGTAAGATTAACTACTCCCCCTTTTTGTTACACAACTTCTGCCTTTACAGTTGTAACAGTCAAAATTAGTTATGATAACAATTACCACTCCCATGTTGTGTTGTTATGTATGTCAATCTCTGGTTGTTGGCTTTTCCTCTTGGCTCTAAGTCCAAATAACTTCCTTTAGGTTGTTTTTGAAGTGCTGGTTTGCTTTGATAAAGTCCCTTAGCTTCTGTATATCCTGGAATGTTTTGATTACACAGCTTTTCTGGGTAGAAGATTCTTGGTTGGCAGTTTTTCTTTCAGGGTTTTACATATGTCTCCCCAGTGCCTTCTTGCATGCATGGTTTCTGCTGAGAGATCAGAGCTTAATCGGATTTGCTTGCCAGTGTATATAACACTTCTCTTTTCCTTAGATATCTTCAGGATTCTCTCCTTGTCTTTGCTTTGGAGAGATTGATTATGATATGCCCCAGTGATTTTCTTTTGAGGTCTAGCCTTCCTGGGATTCAGTCAGTTTCTTGAATGCTAATATTGATGTTAAGGAAATTTTCTTCCAGCAGCTTTTCAACTATCTCCTCTGTGGTCTTCTATGATCCTTCCTGTCGCTGGACTCAAATAGCCATCAGATGAATGCTCTTCATGTTGTCCTACATGAATCTTAGACTTTCTTCAGATTTTTTACTCTTTTTTCTCCTTACTCTTCTTTCTTAACAGTATTGAGAGATTTGCCTTCAAGCTCCCTGGTTCTTGCTTCCATCTCTTTAATTCTACTCCTTTTCCATTTCAATATATTGTCCATTTCTGATATTTTATTATTAATCATTTGGACCTCATTTTGCAGGTTTTGAATTGTTTCCAATGCTATTTATATCTTAGTTAATTGTCCCTGTAGCACTTTCCTAACTTCTTCCTTTTTTTTTTTTTTTTCCTCAACCCTCTGTGGAGCATCTGGATGTACCTCAATATCATTCTCCTGAATTCCTTATTAGGCAGTTCCAAAGTGTGCCCTTATTCTAGCTCTATCTCCAACTCATATATTTCAGTTCTCCATTTTGTTTCTGGACATGAGCTGAAAATTACTGTTGCTCTAGGGGCATTATCTATATTAAATGAATATATGTTGGTGTATTATTAAGCCTTCTGAGTGCCTCCCAGATCAGGAGATGGGCTTCTCTATTTACTTCCCTTCTTACCCAACTCAGAGTAATTCTAGCAACTGTTGATTATCTCCACTGCTCTGGTTTGTAACAGCTGGTATTGGCTCTTGCCCAGATGGTGGAATTTTATAGGGTGCAACTGTAGCTTGACTATCTTACCACAATTGCTGCCTCTTCTTTGGTAACATAGGGAAAGAAAGACCCCCTGCAAGATAAAAGGGGCCCAAGATAACAAATTTGACAATAAAGTCTATAATCGCCACACACACAAGATGTAGGATAATTTGAATAAGACTTTCATACCCCTCTTTTGGCTTTTTGCCTCTGTGTCCTCCTGAGAAATTTCATGATGTTACCATTGTTTCTTATAATTTAACTCAAGATTTAGTTTTTGACCACTTTTCTTTTTTGCTTTTCTCACCTCTCCTCAAGCCCATTCAGGTGTTTCTCCTTGACATACATGACAACACAACCTGGGTTGTTAATTTTTATCATAACTAATTGTGACTGCCATATGTTTCTATAGTGAGAAACAGCACAGACCTGGCCAGAGCAATTTTGAAAACCCTAATGTTTTTAGCTGTTCCTGTTGACTCCTCTGCCTTCTTTGATTCTGAGCCCAATGGTCTTTGCTGAAAAGATCTGTGCTCATGCGTAGTAGAATGCTTTAGGTTTAGTGAGGTTGTCCTCTCAGGCATCCCCTCTAGTCACCAGATTGAAGGTGCACAGACAGAGAAAAATAAATTAATGAAAAAATGTTCACACCTTTATCTTTGACCATCAGTCAGACCGCTGTGATGGAAGTGCTTTCTTGATCTTGTACGTGCTCCATCTCACTCAAGATGGCTGTGCCAGACTTGTTGGCAGCTGCAAATCAGAAAACACCACTTTTCTTGCTTCTGCTACAAATCCCACTGGCATTAAGCCTTCAATACTTCTAAATATTTCTTTATATGTAATTCAGAGTTCCGGAACCATCACCTGAACCGGTTTTGTCTGTTATTCTGTGTTATTACTGGTGGATAGCTGCACTGCACCTCTCCCTAATCTGTGATCAAGCCCCACCTCTCCAAACTCAAAGAACATTTAAAAGAAAAAGATGCCCAAATTTCTGATTTTGACATGACATAAATTGAAAACCACAAAATGTTTCAGGGAAGGGTTCAAGAAATGGAAGTACAGCCTTTAGAAAAATACACACCAAGATGTAGGATTTGTAGAGCTATAATAGCTTCACATTTTCATATTTATATTTAATAAAGGTTTCTATAATTCTATAACAATACTTTTGATTTACCTATATAAACATACATTTTTTTCTTTATGTTATATCATCCTAACCTTCCTTGTCCAAAATAATGAAAAAATTGTATACAGATGCATGTTGTCTTTCAAAGTCAAATTTCAAAAAGAAAGAAAAACTATAGTTAAATGATATAGGTTAGGTGGCAGAAATGGCATTAAGAAACATTTTGCATGTTACAAAAATATTTTATTAGAAAATTATTCTTCATATAAAACTAGATAAACCCAGAGAGGGATCCTAAAATCCTTGATGAATAGTCCTAATTTAACATTTAGCTATTACTTTATGTTTAGTATAGAAAATCATTCAGTACTTTATATCTAGAATAGAAAATAATTCACTTTGGAAATGATCATGGTACTTTCTTTAAGAAAATCATAAATTTATTTGTTTTATAGTAGTTTTTATGAGGTGATTCTTGGTAAAATGGAGGATCATACTTGATAAAGTGGAGGGCAGCGAAAGAGAAAGACCCTCAAGTAGATGGATTAACACAGTGGCAGCAATAATGTGTTTAAACATAACAACTGTTGTGAGAAGGTCCAGGGTCAGGCACCGTTTCATTCTATTGTGCTTAAGGTCACTATGAATCACAACTTATTGGATGGCATCTAACACCAACAACAAGAGATGATTCATACAAATAGAAACTATTGCCATGAAAGGCGGAAGAGAAGGATAAGAAGATGGAAGGAGGGGAAAAAAGGAAGGGGAAAGAAAGGAAGACTATTTTAAGTTAACAATTAAAGCATTTTCAAAATAAACAAACAAAAGGATAAATTTAAATTTATATCTGTATGTTCATTATGCTTTAAATCTTTCCTTCCCCTTTGATTATCACTAATATCAGACAGAACTATAAAAGACTAGCCTACAAAACTCTGGATACCCTGTCAGCCAGTGCTGACAGTCCTATTCCATAATTGTTTATCTTACAGTGGTAATGCATATTCTTCACATCCTTGTACTTGAAAACAATGCAAGGGAAAAGCAAATAGAAAATGTGTCAGCTCCCAAAGTAATCATCCTTTTGTGTCATTAGTTTGTTTTTCTGTTGCTGTAAATTGTTGTTGTTGTAAAGTTCCAGAGCCAAGTCAACTCATAGCAAACCTATATAGAGTTTCTGAGGAGCCACTGGTGGGTGTGAACTGCTGACCTTGTGGTTTAAACTGACTTCACAGTCCAGTACTTTATCTCACAGTGCCAATAGTGCTTTTATTTATGATACATACCTACCTAAAAGGATCATTGAAATCAGTGAGCAGCTTTGTGTAAAATACTGAAGACACACACCAATCAGCAGGCCAACAAACCCATAGTCTGTGGTCTTCATGCAGCTCAGGGCTTAAGATGTGTTTAGACAGTTTGGAATTCTATGACAATAAATAAAAATCAAGGAATACTTCCCCCAAAGCAAATGTGGATTGGGGGCTTCTGTAGAAATTTTTAAATTTATGATAATGCTGGATTTACTTTCTAAATAGCCATCAATCAACAGGATATGTGTTTTGCCTGACTGAAGTAGATGGGGCATGAACTGTCTAGCGGGATCATCATACACTGTATATGCAGAACAAAAACCTAACTCTTCAGCCTAGACTACAATGACATTCATCATCCTTCCTTCCATTACTTTATCTAATATGCTACCCATTTTTCCCTTACCATGGAGTTCGGGTGTGGTGCTGTAGGATATGCACAAACCTACTAATCACTCCATGGAAACTTTTTACAGCATCATTTTGAGTGGGAACCAACTCAACATCACATAACAACAATAGTGTTAACCTCAGTGTTCCCACTACCTCTCTTAGTCCATTATTTATGACTTCCGTTGGCTTTTATCTCTCTAGGCAGCCTCCAGAGCACCTCTGTTTACAATGATCCTCATTGTTCAATGTCAATTGTCTGCGCAATTCTCAAGCAGTTAATTGGGTTTTCTCTTATGGCATCGTTTTGTGATCACCTTGAGGTTTCATAAACTATTTTATTGGTATTTAAATGTTTATATACATATATACATATAATTTATATATATAATATATATAATGCTTCTTTGTCTTCTTTCCACTTATTACATAATTTTTCTGCATGTAGAAGATGCTTAGCATCTGTGATTAAGGAGCAAATCATAGCATGAACTTGGGCAAATTATTGTTCATTTATTTGTACAATGGGGATAGGAATAATACCACTCCAAAGAGTTATTGAATAATTAATGAGACAATACATGAAAAGTAGTTTTCACAGTGTTACAATGCCTGGGATACAGCAAGAACTCAATGAAAATGTTTATGTTGCTATTTTTCTTCTACCAACAGTACCTTTCTTGAGAACTGTTGAATTGACATGCCCCTAGTTTCTTTTCACTCATAAGTATTCTTCTTTTATTATTGCCCTAGAAGTTTACAAGACTAACTTTCCTCAATATCTTCTAATTAATATCACCATAAAAAATTATTTTAGTATTATAATAAAATTTTCTTCTTACTCTATCACCTGCATTTCCATGTTAACGCATATAGAATAGATACAGATCATTGTTTACTATTCAGATAATTATATTAATAACAAAATAAGTCTACCTACCATTTATTAATTACCTACTATGTTCCAGGAACTACGTTTAGATATTTTCTGACCTTGCATTATCTCTAATGTTTAAAACTCTGAAAAATAGATGTGTTGTTAAGTTCCCTTGAGTTGGTTCTGAATCATAGGGACCCTACATAGTGTTTCCAAGGAGCAGATGGTGAGCTTGAACTCCAACCTTATGGTTCAAAACAACTTTGCAGTCCAATACATTAACCCAGAGCACCATACCAAGCACTCATTTTACACATGAGAAAACTGAAGTTATTTCCAGCTTTAGCAACTATCTTTGCTCAGTAGACTTCTATAGAATTGAGTATGGAATGAGATTTATATAAAGAATCTATGCCTTGACCTTGGATTATTACCTTTTGACTTACATATTCATTATCTAGTTCAGAATCTGTACATGAACCAAGAGGCAGTTGTTTGAACAGAATATGGGAACACTGAATGGTTTAAAAATAAGAAAGGTATGCAACAGGGTTGTCTTTCATCATACTTATTCAACCTGTATGCTGAGGAAATAATCTGAGAAGCTAGGTTATATGAAGAAAAATGCAGCATCAGGAGTAAAGGAAGACTTATTAACAATCTGCGATATGCAGATGATACAACCTTGCTTGCTGAAAGTAAATTGGATTTAAAACCTTTGCTGATGAAGATCAAAGACCACCTTCAGTAAGGATTGCGTCTCAATGTAAAGGAAACAAAAATCCTCACCACTGGACCAATAAACAACATTCTTATCAACAAAGAAAAGCTTGAAGTTGTCAAGGACTTTTATTCTTCTTGGATCGACCATCAATACTCATGGAAGCAGTAGTCAAGAAATCAAATGATGTATTGATTGTATTAGGCAAATCTGTTGCACAAGACCTTTTTAAAGTGTTGAAGAGCAAAGATGTGAGTTTAAGTGCCTGACCCAAGCCATGGTATTTTCAATAACCTCATATGCATGTGAAAGTTGAACAGTGAATAAGGAAGGCTGTAGATGAATTGATGCTTTTGAGTTATGGTGTTGGAGGAGAATATTGACAGTACCACGGGCTGCCAAAACAGCAAACAGATCTGTGCTGGAAGAAGTGCAGCCAGAGTGCTCCTTGAAGGCCAGGATGGCCAAACTTCGTCTCTCATACTTCGGACATATTGTCAGAAAAGACCAGATGCTGGAGAAGGACTGGTATTTAGTAAGTTCGAGGGTCAGAGAAAAAGAGGAAGGCTCCCAGCGAGATGGATTGGCAAAGGGGCAGCGTTGATAGACTCAAGCGTGGCAACAATTGTGAGGTTGGCCCATGACTGGGCAGTTTTTCATTTTGCTATGCATAGGGTAGCTATGAGTCAGTACTGACTCCATGGCTCCTAAAAACAACAACTCAAGGAGGGAGTGTAGTGGCTTTATAAGACGAGCACAGGACTGTGAACCACAAGGTTGGTGGTTTGAGCCCACCAGGCACCTTGCAGGAGAAAGATGAGGCTTTCTGCTCTAGCAGAGATTTAAAACCTTGGAATATACAGAGTCAGTATGAGTGAGAATCGCCTTAATGGCACTTATCAACAATAACTTCAGGAGGCATGAGTAATTGTTTTAAAACATTCTCCAGACACAAGTAAATATTACATAACATTTTATTGATATTTTTAGTATTTAAGGGAACTTAAAATTTTGTTTTAATTAGTGCCTGTCATAACATATTAGTTACATACTTCTGGTGAGAAAGTTATCTAACAGTCTCATGCCTAAATATTATTTTCAGATAGATCAGATTTTTTTTTTAATGTTTTATTGTGAATTATATGATAGTTTACATGGGAGAACTTTAGTTTTACATTCATTCCATCGTATATCATCTTAC
>NW_006408945.1:852087-855619 GCF_000296735.1 Chrysochloris asiatica | reverse complement strand
AAAAAAAAAAAAAAAAACATATATGTTAGTTTTGTTTAATTAAAGAAACAGCAACAAGCAATATTTAAGGCCTCTCAAAGTCAACATTTTTTTTTTTTTTGGCAAAGAGATTATTAGCCCACTTTATTGAAACTTTCCTCATGTAATTGGGGTTATTTTATGTATTCTCAGCACCTGTTATCCATTAAAGTAAGCATGTTTCTATTTATGTTTTTTATACATATATTTTCTAGTTTAAAATGTCTACAGCTTCAAAATGTAATGAATGTATTGCTACCTCCTTTTTGCTAGGAAAACAGAATGCCAGAGACTTACTTCTTTCTCCAAGGATGCATTAGGAGTCAATATATTTTAAGCTTATATCTAAGATTGTTTTGCTTGACTCACCAGTAGAATGAATTTTAATGCTCACTTGCTAACTTGTGATTTCTCTTTCCTACAAGGGAGCTTCCTGTAATTCCCTCACAGCTTTCTCCATTGTTCATCACCCTTATCAGAACAGTCACTCCAGCAAACCTCCCTATCACACAACCCAGAAATCCCAATACATTCTTCATTGCCTTTCCTCTTTTGACTCCCAAATTTGTTAGCTTACAGCTTCAGCTGACTTTTTCCACTTCCTTTGAATCCAAATATTTTTCTGTCTCAATGAAAATACTTACATAGGTACAATCAGACTACATTTAATTCTTGCTATATTTTACTCCCAAATTTTGCTTCATACAGAAAGTTTTGCTTATTGCATTAAAAAATTTTTTTCAGCTTCTTCCATTACAATCAAACATCTCAGTCAAATGCTCACACAAACAGTTATTAGCACATACTGTTTCATTCAAAGCTTGTTATTAGCTGTTGTTGTAAGGTGCTCTTGATATGTCTCTTATTTACAGCACCCTTTGTTCATGTTGTGTGTAGTTGAGTCAATTCCCACTCAAAGCAATCCTATATATAATAAAATGAAACACTGCCCTGCTGTATGCCTTTTTCACTACTGTTGAAGCTGCTATGTAAATCCATGTAGTTGAGGGTCCTCCTCTTTTTCTCTGACCATAAACATTCCCAAGCATGATGTCCTTCTCCAGGGACTGGTTCCTCCTGATAGGACTGAAACGCTATTCCTTAATGGTGCTAATACAAAAGGCTGAAAAATATTGACAGTTTACCATCAACAGATATATTTTTTTGTATAACCTGCATGACAGCTAGTTTAGTTAGGGATTATCTGTGAAACTAAAGCTCTGTGAAACTAAAGCTCTTAAAAGTTACCATAGTGCAATAAACAGTGTCAACTTTTACATTTTATAACTAAGCAGTCCTCCTTTAAAATCCATGTTCTTAGATACCAAACATCATTCTTTACCTTGAGAGTTTCTATTACATGTAAATTATCCTGAAACTTCATGAATCAATTCCTTCCTGCTGCCATATTTCCTTCCATAACTCACACTTTTCTCAATTTTGTCTCTTGCACTCACTCATTTATTCATTTTCACCCTCCCTCATTCCCTCATTCATATTTATTTTGCTGTGAAAGTACAGAGGAATTTCTTTTTTAATATTACAGTCTCTATGAGTCCTGGTGTGGCACTGTAGGTTAATGCACTGGACTGCAAAGTTGATTTGAGCTGCAGGGTCGGTAGTTCAAGCTCACTAGCCACTCCTAGAAAATTGTATGCAGGGTTGCTATGGGTTGGAACTGACTCCTCAATACTTAACAACAACAAAAGCAACTTGTTGTTGTTGGTAGGTGCCAACCTCACTACTGTTGCCATGCTTGAGTCCATCATTGCTGCCATTTGGCCAATCCATCTCGTTGGAGGTTTTCCTCTTTTTCTCTGACCCTCAAACTTAACCAAATACCAGTCCTTCTCCAGCGACTGGTCTCTCCTGACAATATGTCCGAAGTATGAGAGACAAAGTTTGGCCAACTTGGCCTCCAAGGAGCATTCTTGCTACACTTCTTCCAACACAGATCTGTTTGCTCTCTTGGCAGCCCATGGCACTTTCAATATTCTCCTCCAACACCACAACTAAAAAGCATCAGTTCATCTACGGTCTTCCTTATTCACTGTCCAGCTTTCGCATACATATAAAGTTATTGAAAATACTATGGCTTGGGTCAGGCACACCTTAGTCCTCAAGCTGAAATCTTTGCTTTTTCAACACTTTAAAAAGGTCTTGTGCAGAAGATTTGCCTAATGCAACACATTGTTTGATTTCTTAAGTGCTGCTTCCATAAGTGTTGATAGTTGATCCAAGAAGAATAAAGTTCTTGACAACATCCATATTTTTTCCATTGAAAAGAATGTTGTTTATTGGTCTAGTGGTGAGGAGTTTTTTTTCTTTACATTGAGATATAATCCATACCGAAGGCTGTGCTTTTTGATCTTCGTCAGCAAATGTTTTAAGTCCTCTTCTCTTTCAGCAAGCAAGGTTGTATCATCCATATCGCAGGTTGTTAATGAGCCTTCCTCAGATCCTGATGCCACGTTTATCTTTATAGAACCCAGCTTCTTGGATTATTTGCTCAGCATACAGGTTGAATAAGTGTGGTGAAAGAATATAACATTGTCGCACACCTTTCTTAATTTTAAGCCATTCTGTGTTCCCATGTTCTGTTTGAACAACTGCCTCTTGGCCTATGTACAGATAGAGACTTATAATTGCTCTATTGTTGACAAAACATTAATGCCTCTTCAGTCTTTGAAGTTCTTGTTGTTGTTTTGGTTTATTTATTTATTTTTTTTTGCTTCTTTTCCAACAGGATTCTAATTAATCTTGCTGATTCTTTAAGAATTAACCTAATCCTAAGCAGTTACCCTCAGCGGAGAATTGTAATTATTGCTTGTATGTACATTTTAGTAGGTATTTCATATTTGAACATTTTTGCTTCTACTAAAATGAATTCTCCTTAAAGGCAAGACACCATTATGCACTTCTAGACACAAATTAAATATATCTCCTGCTTCTTTCTTTATCTTTTTGAATAGCTCTCTTTTTCTTTGCCTTATTTACCAAAAATAATGCAGCTGCGCATGCACGCGTGTGTGTGTGTGTGTGTCTGTCTGTCTGTCTGTCTGTAGAGAAAAGGAAGCAGCAAGAATCAGATAAAATGAAACTTTATAATGAGTATATATTAAATTCAGTGTGTTTGTGTG
The DNA here is from genome assembly GCF_000296735.1 of Chrysochloris asiatica. Lineage (NCBI taxonomy): Eukaryota > Metazoa > Chordata > Mammalia > Afrosoricida > Chrysochloridae > Chrysochloris > Chrysochloris asiatica. The sequence continues at coordinate 852,461 of NW_006408945.1, read as the reverse complement.
TGTGTGTTTACTTATTATTCCTTCAAGGCACAGAACAAGGCTGACTCTAATTTGTCATTAAATATCTCCAACGTATTATGATAAATTTAATTTGATAACTTTCAAGGTTTACAAATACAATCTCTGCCATGAAGTCATTTAGTAGGTTAAATATTGCTACATAATTTATTTTTAAATAAATTGTAGGATTTTTGAGACTAGGGAATCTTGGTGTCTCCTTTCATTCTTATCTAATATACTCATGTGTACATGTAAAGAGTATGTACCCAACAAATGTTACTAGACTGGGTGAAATGTGAATCACCTGAAACCCAGCTTAATGGTTCAGCATCTATTTCACTATGAAACTCAATAGAGGCAGATCTGGAGGGAAA
>NW_006408945.1:849262-851987 GCF_000296735.1 Chrysochloris asiatica | reverse complement strand
TTTAAAGCAATGTTATTAATGGGCACTAGCAAACATAAGGAGAGTTAAAAACATTCCACCTAAAGTATGTAGAGTTAGATCAGCCACTTCAGGTGTACTTCAGGTAAATAGATTACAAGTAAACTGCAGACAGTTCTTTAAGTGAAAAAAGCTTTTAGATGATTACATAAAGTCGCATGAAAATAATTTTATCATCACTGAAACTCCATGTAATCTGCTCCTAAGTAAATTTCACTTCCAAATGCATCACTTAAATGTGAGGTAAAATATTCCTGAATACTTGCTTCTATTTACTACCCAGTGATCTACTGGAAAACAATGTGCTTTGTTCCAGTTATTAATGAGTATCTTGTAACAGGCTAACCCTCTTAGAAAAGCAGGCAGAAACTAGAGAGGCTATGGTCCTTGAAAGAAAACTGCACAAGGAGAATTCCACAATTAGTGTGTCTGTCCCCAGAGCACACATCCATATCCAAGAACAGCTCAAGGCTGGCAGATCTCAAAAATAAACTTGTCTTTTTATTGACTTGAGATGTCACAAAATAGAATTCAATTCTGCCACAAGATTTTAAAATTAAGGGAGTTCACAGGAAGAAGGGGACCACATCTAGGAGAACCCCCAGATCTGCATGCAAACTGCCTGCACATTCTTTGTTGACATGGAACTGTGCAAGCACAAGGGAGAAAGCAATGAATACAATGGAAAGCAAAAAGAGCTAAGTAGGTATCTTAGGGGCTGTACTACAAATATAAACACAGTTTACGTGAATCCTACCAAATTGGAAAAGTTGGGTAAACACAATGGATATTGCACTTAAATTCTAGAAGTACCTTGTAGGAGTGAAACTATATGTCAAAACAAAGACACTTTTCTTAGACAAAAGACCAACTTGATATTTTGGATTTTATGAAAAAAAAAAAAAAAAAAAAACCTATGAGGGGATTTTAAAAAGTTCATGGAGATGCATTTTATGAAAAAGCTTATGTGGATTTTAGAACTTTTGCCTAAAATAAACTCACACTAGCTGTGGCGCTGTGGGCTAAAGGGACCGCAAGGTCAGTTTGAACTACAAGGTCAGTGGTTCAAACTCATCAGCCACTCCTTGGAAACCCTGTATAGGGTTGTTGTGAGTCAGGGCCAACTAGACAGCATATAACAACAACAACAATGTGTTATAACTAATTTGATGCTTACTTCTTTGTTGTTGTCGTTAAGTGCCATCGAGTCAGTTCTGATTCATAGAGTCACTGTATAGGATTTTCAAAGAACATCTGGTAAGCTTGAATCACTCATTAACTTTGTGGTTCAAACCGACATTGCAGGCCAGCACATTAACCCACAGTGCCACACTAGATGGATTAAATGGAGCCCCGGTGTGGCACTGTAGGATAAGCATTCAACCCCAACGTCAGTTTGAAACACAAGTTTGGCAATTTAAACTCACCAGCTGCTCCTTGGAAACCCTATACAGTGTCGCTATGGTTTGGAACCAACTCGAGGACACTTATCAACAATAAATAGCTGGTATCATCACTAACAAAAGTGTCAAACTTTATGGAGTTTATGTTGATAAGAATAGTTTACATTTTTTATTTTTATCTTTTAATTTCATTTTCCCATGAACTTGTTGAGCACCCCTCATAAATGTCAAAGGCACCATTAACAAGAAAAAGCAAGATATAGTGGGTGAAAATATTTGCTATACATCCAAAAATAAGTAAAAAATTATTGCTACTAGGAATTCTGGTGTGGTGCTACAGGATCGTGCACTGGACTACAAAGTCGGTTTGAACCACAAGGTCCACAGTTCAAACCCATCAGCTGCTCATTGGGAATCTTATACAGGGTTGCTATAGGTCAGAACTGATTCAATGGAACTTGACACATGCAATTCACACATGCAAGGGCTTATTCCACATAAAATGTATTTAAACATGTCTCTGCAATCAGTGGATGGCTGCAGAGTTCTCTCAGTAATACACTTGTCTTATTCTCATTAGGGTACTTTAAAAAAATGGGCCAATCAAAACAGTGGCTTTTAAGGGGATCTGTATGATGCTTTGTGTAATATGGTAGCATCAGAACTGGATTGCTAACAAGTTTGGCAGCTCAAACCCATCATCTGCTCCTTGGAAACCCTCTAAGGGCCATACCGTATAGGAACAAGCTGGTTCAGCTAAATTTAAAGAACAAGATCAGTTCAGGTTATGGTGACCGTTGTTTTGGGGATTCCAAAGGTGGTGTCTTGAGTCCTGGTGTGGCACTATGGGTTAATGCATTGAACTGCAAGGTCGATTTGAACTGCAATGTCAGTAGTTTAAGCTTCCTTCTTGATGGTCCTAGAGTCCTTTGGTATTGAAATGACCGATTAACTGTTCCCTCTTTTTAGTTACACTTCTACATTAACAGTTGTGATGTAGCCACTCCTTGGACACCAATACAGGGTTGCTATGAGTCAGATCTGTCTCGACAGCAATTAATAACAACATCTTGATGGGTTTTTACAAGGACACAGAACAATAACAGGAGCTTGTTACAAAGAACTTACAGTAAAATGGAAAACTGTATTGGTGAGAAAAAGTCCAGGAAAGTTGTGCTGAGGAAAAATGTACCTGCTTATTCAAGGGTTGCAAGGCAATGCTTATGAAAATATCATGGATAAACCTTATCCCACTTACCCTTCAGCCCTGATCTTGTGCCCTCAGATGTCTTTTTTTTTTTTTT
>NW_006408945.1:847417-848857 GCF_000296735.1 Chrysochloris asiatica | reverse complement strand
CGCTGCCTGTCTTAGGTGGTCAGTGCGAATTCCTCAGTCTTACCAGTCATTGAGACTCATTGCAGCATGGCAATGGCTCTGTCTTAAGTAGCCGAGGTTCCACCCTCAGATGTCTTTTTATTCCCTCAACTCAACAAACATTAAAAGGAACACAATTTGAGTCTCTTAATAATGTCAAGGAGTCCTGGTATGGCACTGTGGGCTAATGTATCAAACTGCAAAGTTGTTTGAACTGCAAGGTGAGTGGTTCAAGCTCACCAGTTGCTCCTTGGAAACACTATACAGGGTCTCTATGGGTCAGAATCGACTCAACGGCACTTAATAACAACAACAATAATGTCAAAATGCCAGAGCCTTTAGGTAAATGTTTGTTAAGTGCCTTTGAGTTGGTTGTCGAGTGTGTTCCAAATAATAACACTATGTACAACAGAAGGAAATACTGCCCATTCCTACACCATCCTTACAATTATTGTTTTGTGTCAACCCATTGTTGCTGTCACTATTTCAGTCCATCTCATTGAGGGCTTTCCTTTTTTCCATGACCATCCATTGACTTTATCAAGCATAATCTCCTGCTTCAGGGACTGATCCCTCCTGACAACATATCCAAAGTACAAGAGATGAAGTCTCTCAATCCTTGCTTCTAAAGAGCATCATGACTGTACTTCTCCCAATACAGATTTGTTAGTTCTTCTGGAAGTCCAGAGTACTTTCAGCGCTCTTTTCCAATGCAGTAATTCAAATACTTCAATTCTTCTGTGGTCTTCCTTGGGTTAGGCCAACTGGTTCCTCAAACTGACTTTCTTTTTTTTCTTTCGTGATTACTTTAAAGAGATCTTTTAAAACACATTTTCCAGAGCAGCCTGGAGCAGCTAGAAAACCAGAAGATACCTCTTGAAAGAAAGACCTACAGGAAAAATCCAAAACAATAATGGCAGTCCAATTGTTACTACAAGAACAAGCAAGTTGCTTGCCCAGGAGACATCAAGGCAAGTGGTTGGGTCCTCTCAGTGCAAATCCTCTTCCTAGACAAAGACACAATGGGAATACACGCTCTGATTGGCAACCACGCACGCCACCCATAAGGGGAAGTAAGGGAAGAACATCAATTAAGCGGCGAGCTACATCTTTCAGCAGACTCCTGTGAACCTGAGTGGAGACCTGGTCGGCCAGCAGTGTGGCAAGACCTGGGGCTTAGAGTTAATGACACAGCCACAGAGGACTAGAGTGAAGAATGAAGCGTCCAGCTGATAAGAAGAGGGCGTACAGATGCAAGAACACCCACATTTGCAGATGATACCCACTTGACCTGGCTTCAATGACTGGATGATCAGAGCTCAACCCAAAGAAGAAAGAGTAGGAAAAAAGCATCATCTGATACAATTTGATAAACTTGACCTACACCTATAAATGCAGTAGCTCAAAAGAGGAAACAAATCC
>NW_006408945.1:844104-846773 GCF_000296735.1 Chrysochloris asiatica | reverse complement strand
AAAAAAAAAAAAAACACATTTGCACTCTTCATTTCATCTCTTGATTGTGCTTCCATGAATGTTGATTTTGGATCCAAGCAAGATGAAATCTTTGACAATTTAAATATTTTTGCCATTTATCATTTATTGGTTCAATTGTGAGGATTTTATTTTTCTTTACATTGAGGTGCAATCCATACTTAAGACTGTAGTCTTTGATACTAATCAGTAAGTATTTAAAGTTCTCTTCTCTTTCAGCAAAAAAAATATTGGCATCACAGGTAGTTAATGAGTCTTCCTCAAATCCTGATGCCATGCTCTTCTTCATATATACAGATTCTTGGATTATATGCTCAGCATACCGTTTGAATGAGCATGGTGAAAGAATACAGCCTTGGAGCACACCTTTCCTGATTTTAAAGCATTCAGAATCCCCTTGTTCTGTTTGAACAACTGCCTCTTAATCTATGCAAAGGTTCTTCATGAGCACAATCAAATATTTGAGAATACTCTCTCTGCCCAGTGTTATCCATAGCTTGTAATGATTCACACAGTCAAATGCTTTTATATAATCAATAAAAGACAAGTAAACCTCTTTCTGGTATTATCTGCTTTCAGATAACAGCATATTGATGTCACCAATGATATCCCTCATTCTACACCCTCTTCTAAATTTGCCATGAATTACTCACAGTTCCCTGTTGATATACTACTGCAGATGTTTTTGAATCATTTTAGCACAATTTACTTGCATGTAATATTAATGATATAGTTCGGTGATTTCTACATTAAGTTGGGTCACCTGTCTTTGGAATAAACACAAATATGTATATCTTCCAATAAATTGTCTACTTTCGAATATTTAGTCACTGAAAACCTTATGAATAGCAGAGAATCTCTGTCAAATACAGTGCCAGAATATGAGCCCCTCAGGTTGGAAGGCACGCAAAATGCGACTGAGGAAGAGCAGCCTCCTCAAAATAGAATTGACCATAATGACGTGAATGGAGTAAAGCCCATGGGAGAAAAGCCCACGGGACCTTCATTTGCTGATGGGGCACAACTCAAAATGAAGAGAAACAGCTGTAAACATCCATTAATAATGGGAACGTGGAACGTACAAAGTATGAATCTAGGAAAATTGGAAATTGTCAAAAATGAAATGGAATGCATCAACTTCAATATCTTAGGCATTAGTGAGCTGAAATGGACCAGATTGACCATTTTGAATCTGACAACCACATGGTTTACTAGGCCAGGAATGACAAATTGGGGAGGAATGGTGTTGCATTCATTGTCAAAAAGAGCATATCCAGATCAGTCATGAAATACAATGCTGTCCATGATAGGATAATATCCATGTGCCTACAGGGAAAGCCAGTTAATACCACTATTATTCAAATTTATGCACCAACCCCTAAAGCAAGTAAGGATGAAATAGAAGAATTCTATCAAATTTATCAAGATGCATGGATCATTACTGGTGATTGGAATGCAAAGGTTGGGAACAAAGAAGAAGGATCAGTACTTGGAAAATATGGCCTTGGTGATAGAAATAATGCTGGAGAACACGGTAGAATTCTGCAAATCAATGATTTGTTCATTTCAAATACCTTCTTTGGACAGCTTAAGAGACAACTATACACATACAACATGCAGCTCTATATATTCCATGTAGAATATACATATATATTCTATATGGAATATATAGAAATCAAATTGACTACAGACTGTAGAAAGAGATGATGGAAAAGTTCCATATCATCAGTTAAAACAAGGCCAGTGGCAGAAGATTGTGGAAGAGACCATCAATTGCTCATATGTAAATTAAAACTGAAGGTGAAGAAAATGAAAACAAGTCCACAAGAGCGAAAATATGATCTTGACTATATCCCACCTGAATTTAGAGATCATCTGAAGAACAGATTTAACAAACACTAAAGACCGAAGGCCAGAAGTGTTGTGGGATGACATCAAGAACACCATACAGGTAGAAAGTAAAAAGTCATTGAGAAGACAAGAAAGAAGGAAAAGGTCAAAACAGATGTCAGAAGAGACACTGACACTTGCTCTCCAGTGTACAGATGCTAAAGCAAATGGAAGAAATGAGGAGGTCCAAGAGCTGAACACAAAATTTCAAAGGTCAGCGTGTGAAGATGAATTCAAATATTACAACAAAATGTGCAAAACTCTGGAGTCCAAAAACCAAAAAGGAAGAACAAGCTCAGCATTTCTCAAGCTGCGGGAACTGAGTGCTCCTTGGAGGCCAGGATGGCCAAACTTTGTCTCTAATACTTCGGACGTATTGTCAGGAGGGATCAGTCGCTAGAGAAGGATATCATGTTTGGTAAGGTGGAGGGTCAGAGAAAAATAGGAAGTTCCTGATGGAGATGGATTGGCCAAGTGGCAGCATCGATGGACTCAAGCATGGCAACAGTAGTGAGGTTGGCCCAGGATCAGGCAGTGTTTCATTCAACTGTCCATAAGGTCGTTATGAGTCGGTACTGACTCAAAGATACCTAATAACAACAACAACAAAGTCTAAGTTGCCCAAGTGCCATTGGTTCTTGATTATATGAAACTTCTTTAAATGGTTAATAACCATCAACCACTTATTTTGGTACAGTGATTCTGTATTCCTTCCAGTCTCTTTTGGTGCTTCCTGAATTCTTCTCATGAGGAATCTGTAC
>NW_006408945.1:839988-843809 GCF_000296735.1 Chrysochloris asiatica | reverse complement strand
CTTGGATCATCCATCAATACTCATGGAAGCAGCAGTCAAGAAATGAAATGATGTATTGCATTGGTCACACCTCTTTAAAGTGTTGACGTGCAAAGATGTCAGTTTGAGGAATAAGATGCGCCTGATGCAAGCCATAGTATTTTCAATAACATGTGTGCGAAAGTTGGATAATTAATAAGGAAGACAGTAGAATTAATGCTTTTGAGTTATGATTCTGGTGGAAAATATTGAAAGTACCATGGGCTGCCAAAAAACAAATAGATCTGTGTTGGAAGAAGTACAGCCAGAGTGCTTCTTGGAAGCCAGGATGACTAGACTTCATCCCTCATACTTCGGATATATTGTCAGGAGGGACCAGTCACTGCAGAAGGATATCATGTTTTGTAAGGTGGAGGGTCAGAGAAAAAGAGGAAGACCCTGATGGAGATGGATTGGCAAAGTGGCAGCATCAATAGGCTCAAGCATAGCAATGATTCTGCAGTTGGCCCAGGACTGGGCAGTGACCCATTCTATTGAGAATAGGGTCACTATGTGCCAACTAAATGGCACCTAACAACAAGCAAACTCTTCCCTAGTCATATTTTGAGTGCCTTCCAATTTAAGAGGTGTATATTTTGGCACTACATCAGACAGTATTCCACTGCTTTTTATAAGAAAAAAATATATATACACACATATATATAAAATTGTGCAATTAAGCAAGATTGTTTTAAAAGTTACATTTACTGATACTAGATGTATGTGAAGTTAGTGTTATTTTTGAATAATTTCCACATTCTGTTGGATTACCTTCCAATGAATATGAATCTCTTCCAGTTGGTTGGTCAGGTAAGTATTTTCCAAATTTTTTGCCGAGTTGAGACATTTCAGTTATTATTGAATTGTCAATTCCTGGATCCCTGTTTTTGGCCACTGCCTTCAATGCAATTTGGGCTTCTTCCTTCTGTTTCATTGGTATTTATAATATGGTACTTCCTGAGTGTTTGAACAATGACCAAATCTTTTTGGTATATTGACTTGTGTATGCCTTCAGTCTTCTTTAGTTGCTTCCTGCATCACTTCTCATTTTGTCTGTTGTTGTTAATAAAATCCATCAATGTTGCAAGTAGAAGGTTGAATGATTTCTTCAATTCTTTCATCTTGAGAATTGCTGAGTGTGTTCTTTTTGGTTTTCTAACTCAAGATATTTGCTTACTCATAATTACATACTCATAATTGCTTTGATCTAATAACTGATATATTTGTATTCAGACAGGAAAGGCCATTGAGATACACTTAACTCCAAGCTGAACAATATGATAAAATTATAATGGCAGAGATTTGGAAAAGGCCCAACATGCATAAAAATGATGCTAAAATTGTTAGGTCTTGCCATCTGTCTATTTATGCTTCCCTTTCTTAGTCACTCTGTATGTGTGCACTTATTCTGAAAGAATATTAATTAGAAAGTTTCTTTCACAATTATACAGAAAAATAAACTAAATCCTCAAATTAAATTAGACATCTCAACATTAACTTTCAAAGTTGTGCTTACTTTCTGCTTTAACAAAATTTACTCTTGTCTCTTATAGGTGCCTTCACGTCAATTCCAACTTATTATGACTCTATTCATGACTGAAATACTACCTGTTCTTGGGCCTTCCTCACAATTGTTATGTTTGAGCCCATTGTTACTACCATTGTGAGAATCCATTTCCTTGAGTTTCTTCTTTTTGCTGACCAAGCATGATGTTCTTCTCCAGGGATTGTCCCTTCCTGACTACATGTCTAAAGAATGAGAGATAAAGTTTTGCCATCCTCATTTCTAAGATAGTTTTTGGCTGTTCTTCATTTATATTTAATAAGTCTTTAAATGGCCATATCTGACTATACTTCTCTTATACTGACAATTACTTAAGTGGTTATTTTCTCTCTTTCCTCCTTGTGTTTAGATACTCAGTATCTCCTACTGGGCATGTTATTCTTCCCATCCTTTTCTCTCAGTCTAACCCTGCTAAGTATTTTTGTTGTTGATAAATGCCGTAGATTCTGTTCTGACTCATAATGACCCTCTAAAGCGTTTCCAAGGCTTTAAAATCTTTGTGGGAGGAGAACGCTACATCCTTTTAACTTCTATTAGTTCTTTCAGAAGTGAAATCAGGTAAGATGTCACTTTTTTTTTTTTTTTCTGGAAGTCCTCGTTAACCCCCAGGCTTGAGTTATTGCCCTCCTATATGATCATGTTATGCTCTATATGAAGAAGCTCTGGTAGTGTAGTGGATTATGAGTTGGACTGCTAACTGCAAGGTCAGAAGTTCAAATCTACCTGTAGGTCCATGGGAGGAAGATGAGGTTTTCTTTTCCTGTAAAGATTTACAGTCTCAGAAACCATGTACAGGGTTACTATGAGTTGGAACTGACTCCAGGGCACATAGCCACCTCTACGGGCTGCGAACCTTAAGGTCAGCAGTTCGAAACTACCAGCTGTTCCGCGGGAGAAAGATGAGGCGTTCTGCTCCCATGAAGATTTACAGCCTCGGAAACCCTGTACAGGGTCGCTATGGGTCGGAATCGACTTGATGGCACTTAACAACAACAACAACCACCATACCTATAGACTCCTACATCAGTGACTGTCTCTTTTCATGTTACTTTGCCCCATGTAACTATAAATTCTTGTTGGGCAGAAATTGTATCCCTTCCATCCAGATATCTCACTGTTTATCTTATGTCTTGTTGTTGTTGTTATGTGCCGTGGAGTCGGTTCCGACTCATAGCGTCCCTGTACAGGGTTTCCGAGGTTGTAAATCTTCACGGGAGCAGAAAGCCTCATCTTTCTCTCACGGAACAGCTGGTAGTTTCTAACTGCTGACCTTGCGGTTAGCAGCCCGTAACCACTATGCTACCAGAGCTCCTTTGCCAAATAGAATTCCTAGTTGTTGCCAGTTGCTATTGAGTTGATTTCAAGTCATGGAGGTTCCATGTTTGTCAAAGAATTCTGCTCCACAGAGGTTTTTAAGGGTTGACTTTTTAGATGTAGATCAGGAGCATTTTCTTCCAAAGTGCCTTATTGTGGGTTCCAATTTCCAACCTTTGATTTGCAGGTTTGCAGTCAAGTGAACAATTTACATACTTATCATTAGTTAAAATCCATTATCCTGAGCCAGTTCTGACTCCTAGCTACCCTATAGCACAAAGCAAAAGTACCTCATAGGGTTGAAGGCTGTAAATGTTTATGAAAACAGAGAGCCATATCTTTCTCTAACTGAATGGTTGTTGGGTTTCAACCACAAAACTTTTTGTTGGTGGTCAAGAGCTTAACCATTATACCACCAGGACTCCTTTATTGGTTGTAGGTACAGGATAAACATTAATTATTGAAAAGTTATCTCATTTCCTTTCTTTCTTATGTGCAATAAGACTCCTACTTGGTCAACAATCATTATATTCTTATTCTCCAATATTGATAATAAGTACTAAGTAATGATAATGTTTTGACAGTTCAGTGATATTTCTGCTATAAATATACAGATCATAATATTCTGTCAAGAGATAACAATTGTTGTGAGGATGATGCTGGACCTGGCAATGTTTCATTTTGTTGTATGTATAGTTGCTATGAGTTAAAAGCAATTCAGTCACCCACCAACAACACTCAGATACCATTTTAACTGAACACATCCTATGAGGAGCATGCCTCCAAAAGACTCAGGCACAACAAATCTGACTAGACAGTGCTATTCAATAACTTTTTTTTTTGCAAAATTGGTAATAATCTATATCTATACTCTTCAAAATGATTGTCACTTCAGATTGTGAGTGTTGGAAATGCAAGGATAGAT